>NC_034417.1:15597096-15902377 GCF_002078875.1 Numida meleagris | reverse complement strand
CTTTTCCCTCAAGGTACAGCAGGGCTTTGTGGCTGTGCTCAGGCACAGGGGCTGGCAGAGGTCAGGGCTGAGCAGTGAGAAATAGGGCGGGATGCTGATCTCCCGATGACTAACAGATTCTGCTTGCTGCAGTGCAAGTGATGAAAGCCTCTGGCTCTGCTCATGTAGCATATGAGCGGGAAGACTTTGCTAGAGGGTCTGGATGGGATATTGCTGGATCTTTTTTGAGGTACTGGTTGGAGCTTTAGTCCAGCACACCTGGAAACCTACAGCATCTTCTCTGGTGTGATCTCACTTCCCTGCAAAGTTGGAAGGGGAGAAAGCAATGCAAACATATTTGGCTTTCTCTAACTGAAACCTGCTCAGAGAAATTTTCTGCCTTTTTCTGTGCATGGAAAGCCTGTCCCCAGAGATGTCATGTAAGAACAATGCATTTCACATACACCTGCTCCGCTCAGGCTCATGCACAACAAGGTGACTCTTGGTAGTGACTCTGAGCCAATATACCCAGTTGATGTTGTGTGAGGAAGGCCCCAAAGCATGGGGTTCAGTAGCTACCCATTCAGGAAGACTCAGACTCCCACTACACCACCCCAGCTCTACCGAGGACGCTCCGGATACGTCTACAGTGATAGGCACAAACACCTAGGCACCTTGTCCATTGTCTGGTCCGGGTGGGCAGCGCAGGTTTGGAGAGTTCATCTCAAAAACCATGTAGCTGGAATAAGGTAATACCATGCCATAGTTCACATGGGAGGCAGCAAGAGTACCTGCCTACAGCTATGTACTTGGTGAAGTGGAAGAGCTAGACATACATTTTGTACCTTTTTTCCCCCACATTTTATGCTGCATGCATCTCTAAAACAAAGTAAACAGCTCGTAGTTTGGTATTTGCATTACGTAGATCAGTATCCAAAGCTGATCAATAGAAGATTTTCATAAAGATGAGCATTAAAACCTTCTAAAAAATGAGCTGAGAGGAACAAGGAGTGAGGGAAGGGGAAAGGAGAGGTGGATGAATAAAATATTTTCCCTTTTCACGAAGAAATATGTTGAGTTTCACTGCTGGTATTTTCTCTGCGTCTATGCAGTCACAGTCCTTTCCTCCCCATTGCCTATTAGCACTTTACAGTAACCAAACAGAAACATTTGATATTTTAAAACAAGGCCTACAGTCATAAAACCTCACCATGTGAAATCTGACAGGATCAGCACAGCATAGGAGTTATCAGCCTAGGTACTTGTATGGGAAATTACTTTTTTACTGGAAACCTCCATGGAACAGCTGTGCGCGTCAGGCTGATTCTGCAGCTGACATTTCTATCTGAGCTGGAATGAACCAATATTCCACACTGGTGGGAAAAGCCACAGGAGATGCTGGATCCAATTCTCCTCTCACTTATACGGGCGTAAAACAGGTGCTTAGCAAGATTTCATAGCTATAATGCCAGACTGAGGACCAAGCCGATTTGTCTGGAGAAGATGAAAAACAAATCAAGATCCTGCAGACCTTTCTGACCACAGTATTCCATTGAATTTTTTATAAAGGTAGAGATATGAGAGAATTTCCAACCTCATTTTTAAGCAACAGCATCATTCTTATTGACTTGACAGGGCCAGGAATTGCACCTATTAAATATATTAGCCTCACAAAATTCTAATTGAAGAAATTACATCCTACCATCCGAAGTCCCACTTGGATTTTCAGTTGGATATAGTATGCTTCAATTTCTGGCCCTGTACCCTGGTCTAGTGCTTCCATGCACCATTAAACAACTGCTGCGTTTCATATCTGAAGCAGGTGCAATTACATATCCATTTTTTAATAGTGAAAAGTACTTCAGGATATTCTAGGGTGAAAGGTACAATATGACTATGAGATACTGAGACTTTTCTCACAGCGAAATTCCCTTTATGGCTCTGTACTTTTCTAGAGCAGTAAGACTTAGGATTCATCAAAAACTCCTTAGTGTAAAAGAAAATTTAGGAAATACTTTTGATCAAAACACAGTGCAAAAAGGCTTCCAATATTTGACAGTTTAAAGCAAAACTTTCAAGCTGTTTTAAAACAGAATTTTGTTGCCATGTTTGCGGTTGCTAATAAATTGCTCCTAATCTATATTTTTATCCAGGCCTATCTCCTTACCTTGTCATTCTTTTAATGTGTACAGCACCTTATACAGCAGTATCCAAGATTAAAGTTCCTCTCATTGACATAGAGTGAAGGCAAATTATACCATTTGCAAGAGAAGAGATAATAAAGGGGGAGTCTATAGAAATACTTTGATGAATTATATAGTGGCAATTTTCTGACATTAGTAATGTAGGGCAGAAGACAGTGTTTCTGATATATAGATGTAAATTCATCATCCAGACTGCATTAAAGAAAACTACATAAGATTCCTTGATTTTTGGATTGCTTACAGGAGCAATCAGTAAAATGTTACAGTCTTCTCTGAGAAAGCTCCCTGAGTGCAAAAGGTGAAGAATTACACAGACAAAACCTTTTTGTGCCAGCCATCATAAAAACAGAGCCAAAGACTTACAGGAGCCTGCACCTACATCTGTACAGCCTCTGTGCTGCACGATGAATGACTAACCACAGCTGGAAAAATCAGGCGGCACTGACTTCTTTTGTGTGTATGCATATATACACACATACATAGAGCAAGAGATATACAGATATTTTTGTATTTGTGCATACATACAGATCGTTTTACTTGCTTGCAAAATAAGAGAAGAGTCAGTTCTCTGTTTTTAAAAAAACACACAAAAGACCAGCTAGTGGAGAAGGGCAGAGGACATGATCTAGATTGCACACAGTGAGTCCTGCGAATGAGATCACAACAGTAGGTTTTGTTTACCTGTTCCCTTCTACTGAACTATTCAAAGTTCTCCACGAGTACAGAAAACATAGCGTAAAAAAAGAAAAAACAAACGACTCCTGTCATAAAATTAACCATTACCAATCTACAGTTTAGGAAGACAAAGGTTACTGCAGCTTCTTTACTTTGGAGCAGGTACCAGGTTTCCTTTTTATTTTTTTAATGCACAATGAAAGAGGAGATTTTTGAGAAGCAGTGCTTTGAGGGAACTTTCTTAGATGTGGAGTGGACAAATTCTTATTACACTTTCCCTTCTATACGACTGAGGCAAGGGGGACAATTGGATAGCAAGTGGAAAGAAACACAAATGAAATAATACTATCTAAAACATATTAAATGAGTTTTACCAGTAGCATGAAGTGAGCAGTCACAAAAACGACGAGGGTTCAGTGCAGCCCATGAACACCCCAGCTGCTACAGAGCAGTTTGAAACTACTGTCAAATAGCAGAGCCTCACCAAAGCCGCCAGCAAAGTGTTTCTTAACCCCTGGCTGCCTCTATCAAGTTTGTGTTCCAATAAGTGCTTCAGTGGCTATAGGAGGACCAGCAGAGTGGCATGTTGCTGATTTATTTTCCCCAGGACTTGGTCTCCACAGGCACATGGCCCTCATGAGCATATCCATGACTTGGTTCCACCAACATAGCTTCACTCAACCTTTAAGACAACAAAAGGAAATAGCTTCTTATAGCCCAGAGATTTCATTTCATTCAGAGCTCCTCAGTGGCTGCATTCTCTGCACACCATGTCCTGGGGGCAATGTAAATGTGGATCTTATCTGATCAGTATGTCCAAATGGGGCACAAGCACTTCCTGCACTGCTGAGAATAGCCCCAACTTGCATACAGTTTTATTATTATATCTATATTGTTTTTTTCATTACTCCCCACACTCACCCTGGTTTTGGCTGCTACAGAAAATAATGGGTCCGTGGGTGGATTCAAGATGTCAGATAGAGAGAACAAGCACCGCTGCTCACTTTGTAGTAAGGCAGGGAACGGTATTAAAGCGGCAGATATCAAGGAGCAGGGCCGCAGCAGCAGTAGCTCATCCAAAGCAATAACAACGCATGAAGGCAAGCCATGGCAACTGAAGGAAGGCTGGAATCTAGCATACCCATGGTCTTGTTCTTATTATTACAACACAGCGTGACTAAAAATATCAAACCAAACAAAAGAAATTCCTGCAGGCAAGGGGTAAGAGAGGAGGCCGACCACTGCTGGAAATGGAACTTATTGTTCACCTAAGTAGTGCAGCGGGGAACAGAAATCACAGAAGCAAAGGCCAAGATCAACAGCAGGAGGAGCGCTGAAAGTAACAACAATGTTCCTGAACAAGGAGCACAGACTCCAGAAGGGGTGAGTTAGCAAGGGGCTTCCCACCCTCCTGATCCCTCCAACGAATCTCCCAGGCTGAACGCAGGGTAGGTGGCGAGATGCTGGTCAGGGATGGACCTGGGGATGGCTCGGGGGCTGTGGGTCCTGCAGGAATCAGCTTGAGATGAGGCAAGCAGCAGATTGCTCTGCAAGAAACCCCTGTGTGATCCTGCTTATGTGGTACTGAGCAGCCCTAGCTCAGAACAGCTGTACGCACTGAGAGAAGGCTGCAATCTGGATATGGAAGAAATATGCTGGAACTATCCGTATAGCTAACTTGTAATAAAATTACTTCTAATGGTCATATTGTTGCCTTGCTCTTCTGTGATACCTTCCAGAAACCTCCCAAACCTTTCTGCAAGTTAATGACCTAAACAAGCTTCCCTCCTGTTGTGCAAGGAAGGGTTTTTTTCCTACTTCTTTTTCCCTTAATTGCTTCAGCCCTGACCAGTTTTCCTTGGATAACCTTTTCACCAGCATCAAACTCACACACCTCATATGAGAGCCGTTCCTTCCCATTTCATACTCCCTCCATAACTCTGCGCAGAGACTTGAAGGAAATCTGGCCCACAGCTGGCTCACATGATACAAATTGAGCGGCCAGTATAAGACCTAGAAGAGGAAACTGTGACCTGCTGCGCTCAGAGTGAGAGTTTTATAAGGTAAAGAGCTCTGGAGCATTGTGGTGGCTGAAGGAGAGGCAGCTGTTTGAGGCAGCTGAGAACTGGGAATAGATATAAGGGGACATGCATGCCTGGGGAGTCAGTCTCAGCTGGCATAAACCAGTCTGGCTCTGTTCACTAAAACTATGGAGCAGAATTCATTGCGAGAAAGAAAACAATGGCTGGACAATACATTGGTCAGAAATGCATCTTCCTTTTATTTAAAAAGGGATGGGTTGTGCTACAGGATGGTGATCGGCCTAGAATTTGATCTTTCCAGGATAGAACTGCAGACTCTTTTCTAGATCTGCATAATTTTCTCTTTTAGATTCTCACTTAGTAATGAATAAATATTTGTTTCTTGTGCCACAGCTCCTTTTCCATTCCTTCAATTTCTCCTACATCAGGCAGTTTATAAAGGATGCTCCCGAGATGGGGAAGCAGGCCCTGGGATCTCGGAGATGATCCTGTCTTTAACCTTCTACTGCTGCTCCACCTGCTACATTCCTTCCAGTACAGCACAATGCAGTGAAAAGGCAATTTTCTTGCACCCTATCAAACACACACATTCTTTCTATGCCTGTGTATCCCAGTGTATAGAAATTCCTCCAACTTATGCCTATATCACCCACATAGTAAAACAAAGGCTTTATGTATTCAGGTTGATGATAGATGGATTAGAAAGACAGATAGTTCCTGTGACTTGTACTTTCAATGGAGTTTTAACTGACTGAAAACAGACAGTTCTTGCTAAGTCTTCATTGAAATTCCTATCAGTAATAAGCATACTGAATCACGAGAACAAACACAAAATGTCACAAGCTTCTTTTTTTGTTTTTTTTTTTCTCATGGTAGTTGCACTTCCAATGTATTTGTTGTAACCAGCAAAAGCAGCGTGCCACACTGGAATAGCTGAGCCTCTGATTCATTTCTGAGGACTGGCGATAGTGCATGCTACAGTCTGGAAGAACGTTCCTTGCCACCAGGCTGGTATTAATTTCCTGTTCAAAAGGGGCTATATTGTCAATGTGACACTTTAATCAGCTACCAAAGTGACTCTGGGAATGCAGACTTCACAATCAATGTCAATGTATTTCATGTAGTTTCAATACCGCTTAGTCATTTTGCTTCAGAAGTGCGCAAGAAGGGTCAATACATTTCATTAGTTTGTTTCATCTAAAGGACGGTACAACATCAGAACTTTGATTATATTATAAGAATTGCCTTAATGTGACACCAGATTCCCTGATTGTGCAATACCAGACACCAGAGTGCTGGAGGGCAGTCAAATTATCCTTCACCTACACATACCCAAGAAGCACCAGTGAAGCATGCTACAAATAGAGAAAAAAGAGATAAGATAAGAGGATGCTGATAATTTGCATAATGCACAGTAGATTATAGCTCCCCCAAATATATTATGGAAGTCAAAAAAATATCCATAATTTTGAAGGATATCTGTTCTCATAAAACAACTTCTTCACTTAAAATTCCACACTATAAAAACTCTTGGCATATCTAAGCAGAGCATCATTTCCATGTAATTATTTATAATTCCTAAAAACATACACTAACCACAAATATCCGTTTGCATATTAGAAAATTATTTTAAAACAAATCCTAAAAAAATAAGAATGTGAACTTTCATGGAAACATGAAAGTGAACTTTTTCCAAGGTAAACAGGTATACAGTACTTTTAGTATTTGTACAACTGTTTTACTAGGAGCTTGATTAACAGGATAGGAGACGGGTCCATCTGATCATTTAAGTAACTTAAAGAGAAACATAAAATATGACAAGCAGAACATGAGTAGGGGTTTGGTTGAATGAAACTGTAGGAGAATCACTGGTGAAAAAGAGAAGTTCAGTAAGCAGTATTTGGTTGAATTGGGCTTCATTTTAAAACCAAGAGAGAAACGATGCTGAAGGCACGTTATTGATCTAAATTCTTGCTGGATGTGTTTCAGGTTTATAAAGCTTGTATTATGCTATGTGAAAATGAAGTAGTTTGTATGTTTAGGTGGTATTTTTCAGATTCCATATTCACAATATGCTTAGCACTGTCAATTTCCAATCTTTGGAACTAGAAGCTTTATACAAGTTTAGCAAGCCAAAAATCCAGCTACAAAATTTCCCCCCCCTCTATGGTTCTAATAGCAAGAATTGTTTCCAACAAAATGAACACCAACCAGGCAACTCAGAGAGTGCAGCCATTAATATCTCATACGGATTTTCTAAACTTGCTGAAGTTTCTCCATTTCTGTACACCACTCACTTTGCTAGAACTCTGAACTTTTTTAATGCATAACAATAAAATAATATTCAAAGTAAGAAAACAGTGTCTGAGGCTGTGTTTCTAACCTGGTACCCCTCAAACAGACAGTAAGCTTTACTGTACAAATGTGATCTTTACAAAATCCATTGCTAAAATGATATTACTTTCTTTTTATTTCTCTCCCTTTTGAAATACTCAGCTGAGAACAGTCAGAAAAGGAGCTGCAAAACTTGATGATAGTTTGAAGGCAAGGATGGGCTGATCACAAAAGACACACGTCTCAACTCAGATAAAGTATCAGGGAGGATCTTTCAAAATAACTCAGTGTTGATCTAAACTTACTTCAGCTGAAGTCAACAATCAAACTCCCTGTGAAAGAAGAATCAGTGACTTTGAAAACGATACTCACAAAGTCTTATAGAAAAATACTTCCAGTGTCTTTGATCATGTAATTGAGATTGGAGTTTAACAATATTAAGATTCGCAAGACTTCTTCTCAGACTTAAATATTGACTCCTACATTTTATTACTGGCTAAATAACTCCTATGCTGTCTGAAGTTATTAACTGTAAAGTTCACAGACTTCTTTTATTTCATCTCAACAATAGTACAAATCAAATCAACCCTATGTGGACTTCTTCACATAACCAGATGAGACAGCCATGTTAGTAGCCCTTGAACATTTAAATATTGTAAATTGAGAATTGAAAAAGGTACAGCTTAAGGTACAGTCAAGTTTTCATATTTGTATATGAAATGGACTGATGAATTTTGGAAAATCCATGCTCCCCAGCTTGTATCATCTTAGATCCCAGAGTTTCCGCATCTGACATGATTTGGCATGGCTAACTGCCAGTCCTTGGGAGAAACCATCAGCTGCTTTGCAAACGTTGCTGATGAGGAAAGAAATGTAACATCACTGTGAATTACCCTAAGAAACATGAGTCTAAACTTGCATTATAGCTTGATCTCATCAGCTCACTCTAAACCCAAAATTCCATTAAGAGACTTCCTCAAGGAAACTCTTCTTAAACCTAACGCTAAAACCTGGTCATTCAGATACTATTTTAAAGATTCTCATTGTAACTCAAGACAGCAGTTTTTCATTCAGTTTTGTTGCAAAGCTTTCAAGTGTCCATCTCGTACAACATATCTGCCACTGTGAGGCAAGAAATGGCTTCGTGTCTCACTGTGCAGTCCTGCTATCAGCAGTCCTCTTCTACCAACAACCTGTACACACTTTTAGATTATCTTCTCATAAAATAAATTTTACAGAGACAGCAGTCAGACCTCCTTTTTTAAGAAGTGGAGTTTCACAGAAAGGGTGGTTTTGAAGAACAGACAGTTTTATTTCATGTTTTATTATCGTACTAAAAAGGATTTCTTTAACAGGCAATGTCTATGCAACACTTTCCATTACTTTAATAATGCCAGTGCCACAAATATTAATTTTAGCTGGATAAGGTTTTGGGACACATGTAGAAATGTATATCGGACTTTATAGAACTGTTTTTACTGGGAAATTTAGGATTTATTTTTTGTAGAAAAAAATTAAAAAGGTTTTGCATTTTTGAAGGGCCTTTTCTTCCATTTTATTTTACTGTTGGGATATTCTTGGACTAGTATCTCAGTAATCTCAATGAATAAAAAAGCCAGGAAGGCACAGAGGTCCACGCTAAAACAAGTACCTTCTGATAGAAGTAAAATTATATGGTCTGAGAGACGTTAATACCTTAAAGGATTTAGCTTAATAAAAACAATGAAGTCTTCACATTTAACAGCATATTCCCTTTGAAGCACAGAAATTATGGCAAAATTCCACTGGAAATAATAACAAAATAAGGAATGTTGAACATACACATACTTAATATGTGAAAATAGGAATCGAGATATTTACTTCCAAAATTAACATTGTACGAAACTGTTTTGCTTAAAAGCAGGTGTAACAGGTTAAAGAAGAAAACTTAATTTGTGGGGTTTTTTTAACAATAATGGAAGATTATAATACTGGAAGGAAATATTCCTAACAGAATTCATCAAATCTTTTCAATTACAATAAAAAGAAAAATCACATCAAGCGAAGCAATCATTATGTGGAAGAACTTAGCTTTAGGTCTGCTTTTAAAAGCTTTTCATGAGGAACATCAAAAATGACAGAAAGAGAGTTGCTCTCACAAGATGCCCTTTGCTGGGTAGGACTCCTTGAGAGATGGATGCCCCCTACCCCATGCCACTATGTGCTTAGGGCACACAGCTAGGGCAAGAACCTCGCCTAAGTCACCTTTGCCATAGGCATCAGCTGTTGTCCTGAACGTCCAGCAAGCTTTTAAATGTGAGGGAAGATCTCAACTTTTGGAGGAACTATGAGCCATAGCTGTAGTGCTCAAGGAGCTGTTTCTGTCCATTAGGAACTGAAACAAACAACTTCAATGGGCTTTGAATGGGAAAAGCCTACTTGAAAATAGGATTGCCCAGGAACAGCTGTCTGAATTTAATCACCGAAAAGGCCTCAAAACTGATGGGATGAAACAGTTAGGACACACAGGAAAGATGTGTTGTCACCAGGAAAAGAAAAGAATGTACTTCAGGGATGTGAGAGGAACACTACTTCTAGGATCAAAAACAGAGTCCTGCATTATTAAAACTGAAGCCTTCCTTGAAGTGTATGTCTGTGCTTACAGGGCCAAAATGTACTTTAATACTCCAGATTTCAAAGAGTAAAAGCAATTTTAAAAGGAGAGGATTTTAAACATTACTGTGTTAAAAAATGTTTCAAAATATTAGGCAGACATTGATCACAAAACAAGTTTACTAAATCCAACTATTTTGAAATGTATCATTATTACGCAGTATAGACACTCCCTGAAAACATTCTGAAAATCTGTGTAGGCATATTCCAATCTATATAAAATCACAGCAATATTTTGAAATGATGCGTTACATTGTAATCCTCCCAAAATAATAACAACCTATCATTGACTGGGCACATATTTCAAAGTGGAATGTTTTCAACTGACTTCAATAACTTACAAATAGTTGAAGTAGATTTGCTCCATAAAAAAAAAAAAAAAAAAAAAAAAAAAAAAAAAGTCAAGACCTTTCTTGCCAAGATCAAACCTAGAGAATATTTTGACAGCTAAATTATAAACTATGAGAACCAGGGGAGTTGTTATGGACCATCAACTATAGTGAAGCCAGGGAGTGTTATTCAATTAATCATTTTACTCATTAGAGATAAGTAAAAGCCAAAATAAAGTTAATCAAAGTCTTTTATAGCCTGTGTTTAGAGCAGCTCCCTGTGTCTTGATGAATTCTTCTTGTGTTAGGAACAATGTTTCAAAGACAGATCAATAAACAAAATCCTAAAGTCTTGAAGATTAACACCTTTCTCTAGCTGTAAGTCAATCAGGAAATAATCTCCAAAAGAAATGAAGTCAACACAAGTTCAGTGGGACTTTAACATGTGTGTCCCAAATTGCTAGATTTAAGTCGTTATATTTTTCCAAGCAGCTAATTTTCCCTTTTTGAAGTACTCGCAGAAGGTCAGGGCTGGTTTAAACATCAAAGCTCTGTGAATTAAACAGTTTCATAGAAAACAGAGGAGGAAAACTTGCCTGAAGAAAGACTGTACAGGGATGTGACATGGCCCACCTTCTGTCCAGGACAACCTGTACAGCAGGGAAATCATTGCCCCTTCTGCATGGACACATTGGAGTAGAGCCAAAAGCATGGCTGACTTTAGGCACATACACGCATAGGCATACAACCCTACCCCAAAGATATTTTTTTTTTATTCCGGAAAAAAAAATCTCTTTGCAACTTCATAGCTTGACTTATTGCATGCTTTCAGCCATTGGCTTATATTTTGTGAATTTTTATTGACATATTCTATAAGGTTTCAACCCATGGTAGGAAAGGCAATACTTAGGAATATGACATACGTGTTTACATGATATACATGGGTCTATATGGTGAATACTTATGATTTGAATGTTAATTGTTAGAAAATAACCCAGAACCCAGGGAATCTGTAAATATATCAAGAAAAGATGCTGAATGGAAATAGCTCTAGTTTAAAAAAAAAGAAGGCTTTTCTTTTTTCAATTCTTATCTAAGACAATGCCATTTTAACAGCTATATTTAAATGTCTCTTTAACAATTGTTCCAATTTCTTTGGGAATTTTAAAAGAGAGCACTCAGCAGAGCACAGACAAGTCCCTTTGGCTTAACAACCGAGCCAAAAGTCTAGCAAAATCAAATTTACTTCTTTAGCTAAATCTAGGAATCCTGTGATAATGGTGAAACAAAAATTCTTGCAATTTTCTTTCAGAATCTGCAAGATCTCAAGATATACAATACTGGGCAAAATAACAGAACTTTGCTTGAAAAGACTGGTTAAAGGTGGTATCTGTATATGTCCAGCTAACTTGCTTCCCCAGACACTTCTTAAATCTGCCAGAATGACTGCCTTCCATTTGCTATTGCATCAAATATATGAAACATTATTCAGCAAATCAAAGGTGTGTCTAACCACTGAAGACACACTCCTATCCACAAGCCAGTTGAAGCCCTAGTCATGCTGAGCTGATATTGAGAAACATTTCCCAGAAGAACTCAGCCTGTTTCTCCAAGCTAAATGCCTCGGCATGGCTCTGCACTGCATGACTCATGCTGGTGGGACTCCACTAATTTCGTTGGAATTGCATCAGCAGTAAAGTCAAGAGAAGCAGTGATAAATCCAATTTATTTATTTATTTTACCCATGCCATCTCTGCTACTAAGCTTTAGAAGTGTAAATGGTAAAAAAGAGCAAATTTAATACCAGCAAGCATATGTGGAAGATATGTTTCATTTTCCACACACAGCATTAATTTCAAGAACTGGCCTCCAGGAGTTACATTCTTCATACAAAGGAAAAGAAAAGGAATTGTGTGACTTCCCCGACCATTTCTAACATCACAAAACGAGCTCTCAGTTTTACATTGTAGGCTAGAAAGTAAATAAGATTTGAGAAAATAATAGTTTCATAAATAAGACTGCCCAAAAATGGGTGATAAATGCTGCACTGGTGGAAAGATTCACTATTCTGATCAGATACATCCACTGGTTCAAGAAGGTTGCTTAGCTCCATCCAAGACGCCATCTGCACACATTTTAATAAGGTCTATTGCTATTTTAAAACACACTCTACACTAAAAGATATCAGACAGAAAGGAAAGGGATAACAGAAACTGAAGTAAAAAACAGAAGGTAGAGTTCTCAAAGTGCTAATACACCAATGCCTTTTTTTAAACAAATAACTTACGATAGAAATTGATACTCCCCTCACATTTGGGCTACACATTAACATATCCTGTTGAATGTTCTTTCTAGAAAAGTACGCTTAAAGTATAAGTAAAAATATTAATAATTAATTAATACAGAACTGAGAAAATGACCAGAATTCCAATCCCACCCCAACAACAGCTTCCAGAAAATGTCACGAGTACAGTATTTCATCCAATATCTTGTCTAATATTCAATACTTGAATCAGCTGCTAGAATCATATGCCAGTCAGAGCTGTTATACAAGAGTGAAATCTGCAAAACTTAATAAAGTCAAGTGGATGTCAATGGGACTATCGTGAGCTATTATGAGAAATATATTCAAGCTATGATACAATGCCAGCGGACAATTCATGACTAAGTTATTCGCTGTGATTCATTTGCAGCCGTAACTCAGTTTGTGGCAAGCATGGAGAGCTGAAAGCTGCGAGGTTTTCCAGGTTCAAAACTAGTTCTGGAACCAACACGGGCTGCCAGTTAGCTTGCATTAGACCTGGGGGGAATATAAAGCCAATTTCTTAATCAGTAAAACCAAACTTCTTACCTAGATTCCTTAAGGCCTCCCTCCAAAGAATTTCCTGGTCGTGTTAAAACAACAACAACCAAAAAATGCAACGACAACAAACCTTGTAGCATACCACTAGTGTATAATAGTGATAGCAAGGGAGGTGGGGGAAGGCACCCACAAGGCTCAGGATGGAGTGTTGCTGACAGAAAAAGTATTGCTATTGGGTCTACAGAGAATGGAGATGCTTGTAGCGACACAAATTGCTAATCACTGTGAGTTTAAATTGTACTCTTAGTCTTGCAGGAATAGAGCAAGAGAAACAGCCACATTTTTATTAAATAGTCTGCTTTTATATTTTCTATCTGCCCTTTTATTTTTTTTTCTCAAATATGGTGCCTCCTCTTCCAAGTGACATCTTGGCTGGCATTGAGATCAGACAGCTTAAACTGAGAGCCTGAACCCTTGGCAGCAAGCATAAGCATAGACAGCAGCATATAGCACACACCCTACTCAAAGGCAGGCAAAATCCGTATGGCTGAAGGTGCTAGCACTTTTCTAAACCATTTTAGTCCATCTCTAATGGAAATCTAATGGAAATCATAAATTACTGAAAAGGGTCCACAGGTGCTGAAATTTACTACTGTGTTGACTGCTGGCAAGGTCTGAAAGTGAGGAACAATGCAAGATGTGCTATGAAAATGAAATACTTATGACATTCATATTCTCCCTCAAGCCTGAAAAGAACAGCAAACCTTTTGCTTTCTGACCAAACAATAACGCTAAAAATGAAAAACAAAACAAATGAGGGGAAAAAAAAAATAATAAGCCAACCTTTGACCTTGAGTGGGTGTTTTCTGAACTATCTTTTCAAGGGAGATACTCCTGATAACAGGACATTGGTTTTATTTATTTATTTCTTGAGTACTACAACATTATCCGAGTGTAAGAATAAATCGCTCTCAATGAAGAGAAGAATGGAATGGCTTATCATGTTAAATTCCAAATAATCAATAACATTTCTCAATGCGCTATTCAGTACAGTGCATTGCTAGATATTATATGCACAGAGAGGAAGTTGAGATAATTTTTCCTATAAGTAAATGCTTGCCATAGTTATTGTAGTTTGCATGAGACAGGAATGACTTGGAGCAAGGACAATAAAAAAGCAGGGGGGAAATTACACTACAGATTTGATCTGGCTTCCACAGTCAGTTTGGCAATTGGTTTCATTGGGAACAGCTTCAAGCCCTGTGAGAATTAATGAAAAATAAAGGTTGGCTTTGAGCAGAATCGGCACAAAAGATAATGTGAATGGCATGGAAAGTTTCGATTTTATGCATTAGATTTGGGCAGGGGGTGAAGAACAATCACTTTTAGATTTTCCAAATACAAACTTTGATATTAACTTGGTGGCAGTCCTGTTTTAAACAATTCACACCTAGTCACACCTTGAAAGCTTAGAAATCACACTGATGTCTACCATATGTGCAGAATGACAATTTAAAAAATGGGGTGACACAAAAGCTAGGATCTTTCTCATAAGGTACAGGTATATTTCTATAACATACTTTGTTTTTTAACAGTAATTCTTTAAAGGTAAGTCTGTGATTGAGAGTCAAGGACAGGTTGGTTTTTATGAAGCACAAAGAAAGGGTTGAGTAGAGAGACACAAGCAAACCCAATGTGACAAGCCAGCAGCAGACTGTGTGTCCTTCAGCTGCCAGTGCCAGCGAGTCCAGGAGTGCTCTGGATCATGGCTCTGGTCTTTCTTTCCCTGAAGAATACTGTACACAACGGATCAAGCCTAATTTCTAAATGACTCCACAAGAGGTCACCAGAAGACGAGCAAATTGTCATCAATTCTGTAATGCTGCTTAAATTTCACAGACATTAATATGTATCCGACGCATCAGACAGGAAGGAGTTCAAGTGAAAAAGCAGCATATGTCATCCTTGTGGTATCCTGCACTCCAACAAGGTCAGAAAATCAGTGGTGTTAGAGCCTACTTGTGCAAGGAATTGTGCTAGTGAGTGATGTTCCCTGTGTGTCACAGGAACTGCCTTGAGTCACATATGGAGTTTTTGCTCTGAGGATCCAACTGCACTGTGCGAGGCTGTATGACAGGCAGATGCCTGAGTTCATTTGGTTTGAGCTAGGTTTGACCTGGCATATAAGCACAATAACCACACTAATTTTCTGTTAAGACACAGAACTGATGAAGATGATCATGTCGCAGCCATGCCTCGCTGGTGTCTTTGACCACACCACGTGGACACAGCTCCTGGCCCTCAGAGTGTTGCACAAAGTATGGTGCTGAGCTCTGCACATGTGTTCCCAGCTGGGACACAGTTAGGTCTCAGAGAAACAAGCCGGCACTTGAGTATACCCGCTGTATACTCCAGCCCACTGCTGAAATCCACTGAATAACAGGGAAGAAGAGGGACTTGGTAAGAGTTAATATTTTTAGACAGCTTAATGAGAAACTGCTTGAGGTCAGAGTGACATTAATCCCCAACATAAGAATAGGCTTGGAAATGGCTGGAAACTTCCTCCTGCCCCCACAAAGCAAAACATTTAAGCATGTGCTCACCTAGAAGCATTACAGTCAACTAGCTTGTTCATATACTTAATACTGAGCATGGGAGAATCACATGCCCTTAAAAAAAACAGAGAGGCACTGTCTGGGATCTAAAGAGACAGATAAACCAATATTTTCATTTTTGATTTGCCTGTCACATTCTAAAGGTTCAGGAGCTGTGAAATTCTGAGTCTGGAAACAGTTTCTAAGTGCTATTTTGTGTGCTGATTTGATTTGTACAAGGATCAGCCTGAGACAGGTCACGGAGAGCAAATCACTTTAGTAAGCTAAACAGTAGTAATAATTTTAAGTGCTATTTTCCCCTTGAGATTAATTTTATTTCCCAATATAACCAGAGGCCAGTCAGAGAAAGAGGAGAAGAGAATGACATTTGCCTGGACCCTAAAAGAAAGCTTAATGATGGAGAGGGGGTTCAAAGATAATGGTAAATAGGGAGAGACGACTATAATAACACAGCAAGACTTTACATTTATGGAGGATGAAATTCTGCCTGACGTACAGGGCTAGTACAAGGATCATAAAGTTTAAATGTTTACCCAGCACAGAGGTGAGTTTCACCCATGGTTACTTGCCTGTCCTCCAAGTGCATACACGGAAGCAAGCAAAATAAACAGACCCACGCTCCATGGTAAGTCTCTAAGAGTAGCAGGTTAGCACAGTGGTAGCACAGTTTCTATTTTATTCACAAAGAAACAGTGTCAAAGAGGCACTAGATGACAAAGACTGCTTTAAGGATTTCATTAGAGCAGTGTGTGCATAAAGAGAGAAGAGGAAAGGTGGTTCAGAATCAAATAAACCAAGAAAATCAGCAGGAATGTCCTTGCTCGCACACAGTGCAATTAGTTGGATGAACCAGAAGCTCAGCGCAGTCTTCTCCCAGCCCATTCCCAACTGCTACAACAGAACCTGACTTCTCCGGACAAGAAGGATCATGATTGATCCTTGGGTGTAAAAGCTCAGCTCTCCCAGCTCTTCCTTTGCTTCAGCAGTCCTGCAGGATGTACTTTCCTGTCTTAGTTTTTCATAATGTCTTCTCCATGCCCATCTACTAATTCCTACATAAACATAGACACTTCCCCAAAACATTCATTAAATCCAGTGTTTGCCAGGACTGTCATAAACTTCCCTACTCAGTTCAGGGGATGAGTAATAACTTGCTGAAAAAGCCTATAGCAATTGTAGATTGTGTGGTCCTACAGACACAGAAAGATTCCTATAATTCCTGTAGTTAGGATTCCTATAATTTGTATAAGATTTAAATCCGCTTTCAATAGAGCTAAAAAATACTTTTACTACCTTCTGTGGAATGTGAGTTGAGTCCTACAGCCTGTCATAATAAGCAGTGATGTTAAGTTCATTAAAGCGCTCTGCAAATTGATTGTGATTTTAGTAAAACATTGAATGAGAGAAGGAAAAGTCCAGATTATTTTTAGAAAGACAGTATTGTATTTCTACATTTCATTCACTTGTAGTTCTATTTGAAAGCTGCAATAAGCAGAATGGAAAATTTTAAATTTGAGGACTTAAATTACAGATCTGTTTACTTGTAGGAAAAATAAAGGAAAATTCGTAGCATGTATCACAAGCTAAAACGTCCCGTATAGAATGAAGTGGGTTTGATTTTAATTTTGCAACATTTTTAATTAAAAAAAAATATTTAAGTCCTGTTGGAAATCAAAACATAAAATCAGCCTAACTAATGAACCAAAAATTCATTTGCACACTCAGCTCCTGAGGTAAGTGATCTGAAGCTCTGTAGGACTGCACCACTATGGAGGATTAAAGCATTAATCAAACAGTAGCTACAGTTTTAATCTTCCAGGCACTTATGCACATAAAAAACTTCCTATATGCAAGTAGTCCTTGTGAGTTCATAGCATTTTCTTACCTATCTTAGGTTTTTTACATGCATAAACGTTTGTAGGTTCAAGGCCTATAACCTGAAAAACAACAACATTTTCAATAGTTCCTCTTCAGCTACTTCTTGGAAGCAGTTTGCTTTAGGAAGGAAAAGAGTTTCTGAGTATCTATCACTTTAACTAGTGTTCTTCATCAGTCCTCTCTCTGATTCTTCACAATTCACAAGATTCAAACTGCAGAATACGGTATTTTCTACCACAATAATCTTACTGGAGATGCAAAGCATATGGTAAATTGTAAACTTTACACCTTTCCCTAGGGAAAATAAAATTAAAAATAAACCTCCTATGGAATCTAAAAAAGGAATCCCATTTAGAACATGCAACTAAGTCACTCCTGCACATTATGTAAAATTAATAGAGCTAAAATGCATACAACTTCCCTAAGCAAACAAGGGGAACAACAGGGAATTGTTGCAAAAGAAATCTGAACATTTAACTGACAATGTTAGCAATGACATTTTCCTCCATTAGAGTCTCTTACTGTCATGTTTCAGGATATTTTGTCTTCTGCCTTAGATCTCACTTCACGTTTATCCTCCCAGCACTCCATCCTGCATTCGGAATGGACAGCCTGTGTCATTTAGGTGTTGATTCAGCAACTGGATCCACAAGGATGCACATCTGCATTGCTGTGAAGCCCAGTTCATTTCCAATATAAAATGCTCTATAGATGGCAATTTTTTCCACCATTACTGAATATAATGAGTCCTGGAGCGGAACTTGGCAGCTTTTTAGCATTGTGTTGCAATAACCACAAAGAAGTGAGGAACACCATCATTTCCAAATGAAAGAACATGGACTTAAATAAACAGAATGCAATTCTCCACTAAGGATGGGACACTGGAATTCTATAGGATCTTTTTTACATATACAAATGGGCTCTTCTGAATTTCGGAGATGCTCGATGTGGCATAAATAGTCTTTTGTCAACTAAAGATCGGCCAGACCCTGAGCTGAAGTCAAAGGGATTCACGTCACCTGAAGAAAAGATTCTTTATTTCTTGTCATAAATATCCTGTTCGGATTTGGAGAGCAGGTTTTAAAGAGGGAACAGAAAAGAACTGTTCCTACCAAATAAATAACACAAAATATACAGCGCCAGCTATTTAGATTGCCCCCAAAGCAACTCCTTTCTCCTTTTCTCCTGAGTTTGAGCCTACATGAGAAAAGAGTGACCCCTCATTAATACCCTCCTTACAGACTGCTTATTGTTTTTACTTGTTTTATTTCCGTGCACTTGGAAATAGAAGCAATAAATTTCCAGGGAAATGAAACTCACTTATCAGATTTTCCAAGCATCAAGTTTCATATTAGCAAAGCAAGAAAAAAAAAAAAATCGTTCTAACTGGGCTCTATATAGCTGTTATCCAATACATAAAAGTGCTATCAGAGATTAAACCTTCCTGGTAGGCTCACTGCTGCAAGCCTTGAGTTTCAGTCACAAATTTTCTTGTAAGGGAGACAACGAATTTACAGAGCAAGTATTTAATGATTCACAATCTAGGCCCCTCAAATCAAATCAATGCAGCTGACATTTAACAAGATCAAATACTATCCATGTTAGAAACAGAATGTGGATGGGCACTGATCATCCTTATCCTTTGCAAACCTTTTTTTACCAGCTTAATTGCCTGTGTGTTCAGATTTTTTTCCCTTCTAATAGGCAGAATTTTTTTTTATCTAATACTCTGACAGAAAAATACGAATAAGAATTTTCTCAACTTAAAAGTTTTGTTTCCTCCTATAAGATGCCTGTTTTCCTCCCCCTTGTTTCCCAGCAGGCAGATATTTACCCTAATGCAGTTCTGCTAATCTCTGCCCACTCCCCTTTCTCCTTTCAGACCTCACTGAGATGTGAGCTTGCACAGAGATCAGGATAGGACCGGGCAGACTGAGGAAATATCCTGGTCCGGGCTCCACCATCAGTTATAGCACTATAAATCAAGATTAACGCCACCAAGTTTAGTGCAATGATTTGAGATTTAAATCATTTCAACAGGAATTGGGCTCACATAGTGAAATTCTAGGCGTAAACACGGATCATGGAGTGGGGTGCACAGGGCGAGACTATTGCAAACCGCTGGCAGAAGGGAAAGGAATCTAGAAGATTTTTGAAACCTCCTAAAAGATGATGGCCGGTATGAAAACTACGGAGTGCATGCGTTTATGTGTGATCCCGCATAGCTGTACACAGCCACACGCCTGCCTAACCCAGGGGCAAGAGCAGAGGCTGTGAGCCTTCCCTGAGCTGCACGCCTGCCTCGGGGTCACCCTGCGAGCACCTCGCCCCCAGCGCTTGGTTCCTGGATGGACAGACGGACAGGGCTGCGCTCCAGGGCAGCACGTCACACATCCTGGAATACATGGAAGTTACTGTCAGATTTCAGTGAGAAGACACTTCAGTATGTCCCACTGCCTTAATCCCTAAGTGTTTTTTTTTCCACTCTCACTTAAAGGATGGTGCTTTCCCCCCCCCCCCCTCTCCCCAGGAGCTCTAAATTAGCCAAAGAAAGCAGCACTGATCTCAGAGCAAGCGGGAGTGAAAGCAGCTCTTTTTCTCGTGGTTGCCACGAGGAGGCACTGCAGCCTGCTTTTTGGAGGGAATTTTTTTTTTTTTTTTAATTATTTAAAAAAAAGAAAACAAGAAAGAGAAGAGAAGAGGAGAGGAGAAAAGACCCAACCACCCTGGTGAAGTGTCTATTCGACACCACCACGGCTCTGGTGTCATTCCCTATTTAATGGCTGTCAGTGAGGGGGAAAGACAACGTGGTGGGTAATTAAAACCAAATTGCAGGCAGGAGATGACTGCAGAAGAATGATATTGTCATTAATACTGATTTAACATGCACCTGGGTAAGGTGAGAGAGTGCAGCTAGGGAAATCGCAAAGGCACCGAGGTTGCCTAATTTAAAGATGTAGGGTTTCTAGCCGAAGCATGTTTAAAACCTGAATAAAACCATCACATTATGACAGCGGATATAAAACTGAAACAAATGCGCTACACATGTCTGTTAAAAAGAAAAAAAAAAAATCCTCCAACCCTGTGTTCTCTGCAAAGCAAGCGCTGCATCCCCTCTGAAGTTCAAAAGTATTTTTTTTAAGGAAGGTTTTTTGTTGGGTTCTCTCATATCTCAGTTTCTAACGTGTTCATTGCTTCCTCTGCTCTCACAAAGCCGGCTGACGAGAAGGGACCTTTGTTAGACGGAGGGGGAACGAACCACTGAGAAATCCAGTCTGTCTCATGGAAAAAAAAAAAGTCTGCTCCATTAATATTTCAGTAAGCAAAGATTCCCCACCTGGTATATAGTGCAGGACTGTAGTGGAATTCATTTGCAAAGAAAGGGAACTGCAGACTAGTTACTGAGAGGGGAGATAAAACAGGTAAAGTTTGTTAATGATAGCATGTTGCAGACTACACAGTTTTGTAACCTTCAAGCCCTGATTGGATTCCTTTCTAAAGCTCAGCTGCAGATTCAGGAGAGCTAGGAAAAGCTCACTGTCTGTTCAGACCTATCGTTAAATAAAATGTAAATCAGCGGCTCTTAATTATAAATCAAACCCCTGGATTTTTCCTTAATGAAACAATGTAAGTTCAATGCTCTGACAATTTTTTTTATGACACCTAAGAATAAAGAAGTAAATTTTACAAAGCTTACGCTCCTCCTCCTCCCTTTTTTCTTTCTTTGTTTCTTATTCTTGTTTCTCCATTTTTCCTTTTTTTTTTTTTTTTAAATTTGTACTCTGGACATCACATCAAATTCAAATAATAGGAAGGGCAACATCTCAGCAAATACATTGCTATAGGAGAAAATGTTCAACCTGCAGCTGATACCAGCTGCATAAACTAGCCGATAAATCTTTTGATTTAACAATAAATGAGATGCATGCATTACAGAAATGATCATCCTTCTGCCTTACTACCTAAAACCCAAGTAATCAAAGAAGTCATGAAGATGTACACACAGACAAAGCGCATTCAATAACTTGACCTCAAAAGAAAAAAAAAAAGCAAAATAAAAATAAAAGCAAAGAGAAAAAAGCTCGGGTAGGGAAAATAAAGGCGCTGCGTCCTGACCCAAAGCCTGTTGAATTCCACAGTGAAGTTCCTACGAAATTGAGTAGACTCGATCAAGCTCATCACCACCATTAGCACGACGGGATTCTAGTTTCTCCCTCTTTCTTTTATTTTCCCTTTTTGTATCATTTGCAAGAATCTGAAAGGTTCAGTTAGACTTTTGTCACAATTAAATTGCAAAAATGTTTCTCGTCTCGTTCTGATCACTTGCAGAATTCCCCCTTAGCAAACTGACCGTCCATACGAGGCTCCCCTTTTTCTGCCCACATTCAGTGCAGCCGATGCTGACCAGCAAACTGTCCCTGCTCCCTGCGGCTCCAGCTCTGGGGACAGCAGCAGGCTCGGAACGCCAGCTGGAGGGAGACAGTTCAGAAAACGCTCATTTTCAGAGGGAGCCCAACCCTGGGTCAGAATGTGCCTCAGACATCTTAAAAGCTAAATGTCAAGTATGTTGAATTCACAAAACCACAAAAAAGCCGGCTGAGGGCTGACATCAGAGCTAAAGCACTGTGCCTGCCCATGGCCTGGCTCGGGCTCCGGCCATGCCACCCATGCCACTGAGCAAGGCGAGGTGTCCCTGGCCCCTGGTCCCCTTCCACAAAGCTGATGTCAGTTCTGTCTTACTCAGGGGCACCGCTATCTGGAGAGCAGATTTGCTGCCATGAGGCCACTCAAAAAAAAGAAAAGAGTGGAAAGAGCCACTCAAGCAGGTGCTGCTCCTCTGGGGCTGCACGCGGTGCCGGCTGCTGCCGCTGTGCCTTGTTGGGAAGGGCTGGCAGCAAAAATCCGAGACCTGGTGGAGTCAGAGCAAGTTTCTGTGACTTGTGCTCAACAGAGCTGGAAACCGGCTTCAGCACCAACAGCCTCAAATTAAAACCTGCTTAGGTGATCACCAGATCACGTGCACGCATGCTTCCCTGTTTCACTCAAATACCCGTTTTCCAATATTGTTAGAAATGGGACTCCAATGACATTCACAAACAGCATGTGTTGGTCAGATGAGCACAACAGCAGCTTTTTTCTTTTTTTTCCTTTTGTAGATGAATATTTTATGGTTCAGTATTTTCCAGATCCAAGATCAGAATTCAGCTATCAATTTTCTGGACCTTGACACTTCATTTTCTTAATTGATAGTAATTTAAAAATCAAGTGACTTATTTGCAGTCTACTTTCTTGTTTAAGCAAAAAAGGGAAGCAGACATCTTTATAATAGCTGCCTAGAGAAATGTCATGACAAATTGCAGCACAGATCAGAAATACTACTTAGTGAAGAGCTTAATACAAGCAGCTTAATACATAAATATGAAAAACTAGGAGCAGGAGAAAAAAATAGAATCCTAATCTCTTTTGCTCAACTTTAAAATCTCTAAGGCCCACATCCTAAAAAACCTCAGAGCTTCCCTTTGCCACCATAAGCAGTCCTACTTAACTCAAGTTGGGAACACTAATGTACGTGACAATATTCACTGTGATAAGACCTAAAGTCCATTTTGTAGTTGGAAATATTAGCTGTGTTTTTCCCTTCCCGTTCACTCTTTTCTATCACTTCTAAAAAAAATATTACGTTATTATTGCATCTGTCTAAATAGAGACATTCTGATAACCTGCTTCCACTGCTCTATCAAAGTACGATCTATATGTTTGGAAATGAATCGTTTAAAATCTCTTTTTCACTTTTGAAAACATGCAAGAGGAAAGGTTTTCTTTACACATTAGTTGCTGGAGGGTTGAGAGGTTTTTTGTTTTTTTTTTTTTCCAGATACGGGTTCATATGGAAAACCTGCTGGAGGACAGTTAATTTATACGTGTGTTTTTATACACATAGTTGACCATTTTGTGATTCGATAATTTTATCATAATTTTGTACAGAAATCCTCAAATAACTTTTTTTTTTGTATGTGAGGAGAAGAAAAACATAACCTTCTAATATTTTTAATGTTTTGTTCACCCTGGATTCAGAGAAAAAATCCAAACATAAAATAAAGCCAGTTTCCAACTCACTGTCTTCTATCCAATAAGCCGTGTGCCAATGAGGCTTCAAATGCCATCCGAAAGTTGGGCATTTCTCACGTAAACGCAAGCAAGGAAGTGATCAGTCCTCAAAGCGACTGATAATTCATTGACAGAAAATAACAATGCTCAACCCAATGTAAGCATCTCTTCTGCAGCGAGTTGGAAATCCGACCCCGTTCCCAATAGCTGGCTGCAATAACGCACTGAAAATCATAAAGCAATTACCTGACACTTAATACTGGGTTATTATTAGAAAACTATTTTCTTGAGAAAAAAATTATTTTCTTGTACTGCTACAAGCAAAAGGCAAATAACATCCCTTCCACCTTTTAAAAATATTAATGCCTCTATATTGAGTTTATTTGCTGTTGAAGTAAGAAATACACGGGACAAATCCTCCCTAGGTGCAAAGCGATATTGCTCTGTGGGCTTCCACATAGCTATTCTCATTTATTCTAGGTCTGGACCTGGCGAAGTAATTTCCCCCCCGCTCCCCCAGCAAGGTAACAGCTGCCAGCAGCAAACCCAGAAACATCCAGTTTCTGTTATATTTTGCTTTCACATGAAATGGAATGTCTTCAGGGAACACACAGGCATGCTAATGAGATAGGTTCAATGGAGACAGACATACTGGGCCAGCACCTTAGCCCCTGGTCTGGTTGCCCTGTGCTGCTCAGGCACTGCAAAGCGGCTGGATAGCTACCCTAAAGGGGGCATGGGAGGATTTCCATTGCATAGGGATTCTTGCTTATGAACTTTCATTAACACAGGGTTAATTTCTAAGGACACTAAAGAGTCAAAATGTCTTGCAATCCTTCCAGGACTGCTACAAAGAGCCACTTCTGTATTTAAAAAAAAACTTGCTTGGATTCACGTAAATGTGGTTTGTTTGCAAAGGAGAATATTGAATGTTGGACTTGTTTTAACTTGGCAAATACTGTAATATTAATGTATTCACCAAGTGGATTATGAAATTTATCTTGTAATTTGTTGCTGCTACTAGTTGTCATTTTTGATTCCCGGAAAAATGAAATAAGATTTAACTTCAAAAAGTTCTTCTTTATTACCTAATTAAATAAAGGTGGCAGATTAATTGACTAATTGGTACTCGTGTATAGATGGAGACATATGGAAAGGATTTAAGATTAGACATATGGAAAGGATTTCTAAGATCTGTAAGACTGTGAGCAGCATTTTATCAGATGTTTTGTATACAACACGTGACCTGCACAAAATGCTGCATTCAGCATATCAGCCAGATTCATAAATGCCTACATCTGAAATTCAGCCTCATGGACACATTCACGGTCAGCAAAATGCATGATGGTCATTCCATTTTGGACACAAACATGGCAAGAGGGAGGAATCTTAAATACATATTAACATACCATATTAAATGACAGTAATTTTGTTAGGGGCAGAATCTACCGTTCATGCTCCTACTGAGTTATACCCAAGAACTTGAAGAATACAAGAGGTGGGGAGAGGAGGATGTAAGTCACCTTCTTTCAGTATTAATTCACAGGGAGACGGTCTAGACAGAGGAACTCGATGCCACAATGCACACACAGATTATATACACATACTTAACACATACAACCACGCTTGCAGCAAAAAAAAAAAAAAGGAAAAGACCAAGTCAGACAAACCCTGTAAGAGAAAAACAGCTATGTTTGGTTAGGTTAATGGGTTGCAATATCCCTGCCACATCTGCAATGGTTTTAGAGGATTTATACCTGTAGTGAAGCAGAAGATGAGCACATTGCACTATCTTCTTTAAAATAAATACGATATATTCTTGAAATACTGCTTTGGTCAAGTGCCTGGGATTCTTGTTCAACTCTAGCAAAGACTTTGGTTGCAACTCAGTACTGTAATGCTTATTTGGAAATTCTAATGAAGCAACTTGCTATGAGAAAAGAAATGCAATTTCTTTCACAAAAAAAGTCACTGCTACACTGAAAATGACATTTGAACTTGGCATTTGTCTAAACGCGGTGATGAAATCTTGAAACTCTGTAAGCATTTATCAGCTGGAGAACTACTCACGCAGGGCTAAATCACCAAAGATGACGCTATGTAAACCCACCATAGAAAAAGGAATATTTTTTTCTCAAAGACAGGTAGAAAGCCAACAGTGACCGCGTAGATAAAGGAGGTACTGCACAGAAGTGTGGGAAGAGTTAGACTTTCCAAGTCTAATAGAAATAATCCTATTTATTTTTCAAAATTCCTGACATGAAATCAAAATCACCTCCATCAATGATCTTGGACCGCTCACAGCTCAATTCTTTCCATTAGCGGTGCCTCTTACAGCCTCATCCATACACCCCTAGAAAGATTTGCATGTCAGGATATTAAAAATAACTGGTTTTTGTTCAGCTTCTAACGCTAATAATGCCTGGAAGTAAGGAATGATACATTTCAAGATACCGATTCAGTTTATCTGCTGGTATGTGGGTACCCACTTCTGGCCCTACCTTCCCTTATTTACTTAACCTAACTGGAACAGTATCTCTTAGTGAAAACATGCACAAGTACCCATAGTGCCCACAAATAATGAATAATGAATTTGAAGATAGTGATACCGTCCCTCAATTTACTTTTCTGGAAATAGCAAAATACCACAGTCCATCAAAGCTAAAAGCCCTAACTCCTCCTAATCCTAGCCATAACCTTCACCCAGACCCAGACCCTGACTCCTAAGATGCCTGGGAATTCACCACTGCCTGCAAATCAAAAAGAATAATTACCTCAAAGCTAGCGATATTTTGCTTGTTTTATCTCCAGGAACTCGCGAAGTACCACACTCATCTTGACTGCTCTCTCCCTGCTTTTTCCTGACTCGCAGAACTGCAGCTTAAAAAGGAAAACCGCATAAGGTTTCCCACCCGAAAACTCAGCATACCACAGCTTGTGACACTTAACACTTTTCCTGACCCTAACCCTAGCTCTAACCTAAGTAAGCATGGGAACTGAATACAGACGGACAGCTTATTCATGGTTTTTGTTCACCTGTCTGAAAGTTGCAGGAGACCAAGTCACTCCTGCGCTACCGACCCCTCTCTTCCTGACCTTCCATAGGCATGGGAACCTCTGACAGCCTGAAACACACGGTGGGAGAGCAGGCAACGGGCAAACCACAGGGTTTCAAGCCAGCGTGCCCAAAGCAGTGCCGCTTATGGTAAGCATTTTATTAAAAGCCTCTCAAAAAGCATATTAAATAATTTAGTAGTCCTCACTTTAGGAAGTCTAAGAAAGCTGGCACAAACTAGCCTCAGAAAACGCTAATTTTTATGGAGTGAACAGTGTATGCCAATTTTCTCACTGTTAGCTGGAGAATAAACGGGATCATAACATGCCACGAGGAACTGAAGCAGTCAAAATACATACAAAAATACAGTGATAACACTATAAATGATTTCTGAATGCTGCTTACGTTAGAAATAAAGAAAGAAAGGGGAAATATGTATTAGCAAGTGTTACTTTTTGGAAGGTTATAACCCAGCCTTCTCATTCACTGGTATGATGACTCCAAATTCCCTTATCAACTCAACATTTTAAACAAAAGAAATGCAAAAGACTGAATCAAGACTCCTGGACTTCAGAGCAATACTGTTGATGTTAAAGTAAGCAGTAGTGCCCCGGAGGACCTTAAAACCTGTTGACAGACTCATATTCCCCCTATTCTGCTAGGCTCCTCTCAGCTACGTCTGTGTGCTGTTTCCAAATCTGAGCTTTACTGGACTCAGGTACTGCCTCATATTTTTCCTACTTTCTGACACACGCGTCAGTGCCCTACAGGCGATCCCTTTCTCTAACGTGGGAATCACAGATTGCTGCAGGGGTGACGCCATAGAAATATGTCCCAAATAGGAATTAAATGAAAAAAAAAAAAAAAAAAAGAAAGAAAGATGGAAAGAAAAAAAAAAGAGAAAGATTTGAAAAGCAAAAGTACCCCTCCTTTCACTGTGGTTTCTGATTTTGCAGGGCAGATCTCTGTGTTTTCCTGCAATCCCACCCAGGTTGCCCATTCCCAATTTGCACGGCCCACACGCCTCTCCACGCACCAGCTGTGGCAACTGAAACTAATTATCACTCCAGACACAATAAGGTGTTAAAGGTAGTGGTGAGCATTTTGTGCAAAGAGAAAAAAATTAGGAAGAAGGGAACCTGATGAAAGGAGATTAGTGTCTGTTAGTCTTTTGGAGAGGAACGGGGAAAGCAAAGAGGGGGAGCGAAATAATAAATAACCCCGTTCCTTAGGGAATACTTGCATATGCAGCAGACAATGAAATAAAAGTTTTCTTTGAAGAGTGAGTTCCTTTTTGTATGAAGTAAGCGGTACCAAATGAAATCACAGAGTTATGTTACACTTGGCATATAACTGATCAAAAGAGTGACAGGATGGAATTATGAGAACAGAGCCTGAAAAAAAGAGAATTAAAACAAAACATACTTCTTCGGAAAATAACCTCCAGCACCCACAGAATGGGAATAGCCCCCCGAGAGCTCCCAGAGGCTGTATTTTAGGAGAAGCTCATCAGACCATTTGATACCTGTACTGAACTTCTTTTGTGGAGCAGAATGAAAAGGGGAGAGCGCGCGAGCGTGCGGAGGGGAGATCTTACTGGAAAAGTTGTCAGAGGCAAAGCAGAGGTGGCAAGGAGAACGCGAGTTTGCTCCCAGAATGGCAGGGAGGTCGGGTCCATTCTGACGCTCTGTCTCTTTCCGGGGTATCTAATTTTCAGTGAAGCCCCCGGGACCGCTGTCATCGGCACTAGTAGGAGTGAGATCACAGCCTGAGGATTCATTCATTTTCTGAGAAAGTAGATTTTAGTACAGCAAAGGACTCACATAAGGATTTCTGTGAGTAATAAGGCACGCGTATGCTGAGAAATATTACTGTACGAAAGCAGTAGCGGGAATGGATTTTTTGAGCTCTTTTCTATTTCTGCAGGGGGTACAGGTTTATTTATACAGTTAATAGCTGCTCATCTTGGTCTGTTTTTCCTTTGAATTAATTCCTCTAATGATTTACTGCCCACTGAAGTGCTAGTGTGGTCATTCCTGAGCCTTTTTCAGATGTGGTCAGCTCTGCACTGGGGCAATCTTCCAGAGTTATATGTGAACTCAGTGATAAGCCCTTCAGCCAGCACCTCTAATACATGCTGCATGCAAGAATACATAGTCTTTACATTGTGTAAATTCACACCTTAGCTTTGAGCCCACTAATTTCTTTGAGAAGCCCTAGGTGCTGATCAATGTACTTCCCCTTTAGTCAAGTAAAACAGAAGTAGAATCAGGCATGGAGCAATGTGAAATATTTCCAAAGAAACTGCACTCAGCTCACCTGCTTTGTTAGAAGATTCCCATTCAACTGAGCTCAAAGTTCAAAAAATTAAAATAAAACTGCAGTTTATGGAGCATTTAAAGCAAAGGCTGTTTTGTGCAGTAGTAAACTAATATATGTGTTTTCACGTAGATTTTCTGGTTTTGAATAGCTCTGGCTTCAAGCTATACTGAACTTTCCACTTGTGTTTTGGTCTGGAGATTTTGAAAGCTGCAAAATCCCCACAAATGTGAGCAATTACATATTTAAGCGAACAGTTGTGATTTGGCTTGGGTTTTGTCTACAAATCTCTGCAAACCAAATGACATCCTTATTGGCAGAGCATAAGAACCTTTCCAGTGCCCCTTTGCAAAACATCTTCCAGCCTCATGGAGACAGAAATTAACTCAGATGTTCCAGAGTAAAAAGAAACACCCGAGGCCAACTGGAAAGCATCATCATGTACATCACAGCAGGCCTGCAGCACTGCCTCCTGCTATACTTTCCCTGACATTTCTCTCTCAGAGGCAGAAGAAAGGTGGTACTGACAGGTGACTAAGGGAAGCAGAGGTACACATAAGAAAGTTGAATGCTTCCTGATCCAACACTTATCTGCTGCCGTTTTTTTCTAGTTTCTTGATCAAAAATAGGATGGTACAGTACATCTCCTTAGAGGGCAGTCATCTGGATCTGAAGCAAGAGTGAATGACTCTCCCTGGACTTCTGGGGGGAATATAGGGATCTAGTGATTACGCTGTTTCTTTAGAAGTTTGTTTCTTCAGTAAAAATCCTCTCTCTGAAACCTCCATGCCTAGTGCCAGAAATGAACCATTACATGTTAGGGCAGCACACACCTCCCCAGTGCACTCACACACACAAGCTGATCTGTGCTTGTGCCACAGACAACTTAATCAGTCCAGTATATTTTCAAGACACACATCGGTTCTAGAAGTTTAGGTGATGCATTAGTCAGGTACTCTATATTCAATGACTGTAGTGCCCAGTTCTGAAGCTACAAAGCAGTCCAGGCAGAATTTTTTTTTGTTAAATAAATACTGTGAGGGAAATAAGCCAATCCACAGAATGAAATGTAAGTAAAAATGAAGCTGTTTATCTTTTTTTTTCCTCTCCTTGTGAGAAAGAGCTACCTTATCCAGGTTAAAGTAACTAAAAATTCTGGATGGAGGAAGAACTTTAGGGATTACATTTCTAGAGGAAGTAGAGGCTACAGATTTTGGTTATTTCTTCCAATAATTACACATGAAACTTGTATTCCTTCCAATAATTCCTTCCTTCCAATAATTACACATGAAACTTGTAGTCAAGTGATCAGTTACTTCTATATGCATGCACATTGACACGAGTGACCCCCAGAGTCCCCATAGGTGGGCACGTGAACATTAAGTGACGCAGTGGTGGGAACTCACTAAAAGAGCTGTTCTTCGGCTCAAGACCGTGCAGCACGTGAAGGCTACGAAAGCGTAATACAACAAAAGCACTACACGGTATTGCGTTGTTAACACAAGCCATTACAGTGAAGCCTTGTAATGCTTCCTTTGCCACTTTTTCTCATATTATGAGAATATTTTTTTAGGGCTTCATCATTCCCTGCAGCAGAAACTGCCTTCTGGAAAGAACAAGACCAAAAGCATTATATGGCATTACCCGTTCACCTGCAGAGTACGTGCATGAAAGGCGACAACGCTACTCAGCTCCTCCGGACGTGAGATGCGGCAATTAAGAGAAGAGAATGCTCAGTAAATCTCCAGAGCAATTCCTTTCTCAGCCCTTTTGCTAAATATTCAAACTGGAAAAAAAATTTTCAGAATTGTACAGGGAGGAGTCCAAAATTCCGTTGATCAACAGCCAGTGATTCAGATATTAAATCTTTTGTGATCCATCGCTTCATCTCTTTCTGAGATTGCCTCATGGGGAAACACTACAAAATAAAACTTCAATACTACCATAAGCTCCAAATAAAGCTTTTCTCTTTGATTGCCTCTATCTCATCTGTCTGCTTAGATTTGTGTGTCTAGTTAAGTGAATACAGAAGACCATACACTTGAAATGAAAACTACAGAGTACGCTCTTGACTTGTTACCATAATTTACCTTCTAAGTGGAACCTCTTATGAGCCTACTCAATTATATTAAAAATGACTGCGCCTTTATTTCGACACAGTGTACACACAGAAACATGCATTCTAAAATCCTGAGCTGATGTAAAATTGCAGAGCCTCATCAAAATTCAGAGGGCATTCCTGATTTACACCAGCACATGCAGGGCCCCCAGAACCTTTCACACTGCAACACTTTTCCCATGGGGAGCAATACCAGCGCTAAGCAATAAAAAGGAGTTGGTTTTATACCTAATGTTGATTTCTTTTCTGATCTGATACTTTATTTCATGCTTTTTCATGCAACAATACCTTGAGTGCACAGCAGATTTACACTGAAAAACACAGTTTAAAAATACTTGTTAAATGCTGAAGGCTTGACAGTTCCTTTAAATAATACTGAAAAAATGCACAAGAACATTTTGGTAGTGGAATGAAAAATGCTGTAGTTTACAGCTCTATATGTCACAGAGAAATTAGTATAGATTTTTTTTCTAGGGACACTGTCAGAGCTGGCAGGCCTAAAATTAGACCTACCAGGTATGCACTTCGCACTGTCCCTCAGGTCTGCCTGTCAGCTCCCTGGGAACACGATTCCTGTATATTTCAATACCCTTCCTGCTCCGCGCATCCCGCAGAACAAAGCCGACGGGCAGAGCGCGGCGCTTCGTGACACGCAGATCTGCAATCAGGAAGCAACCCATCACCTTGGGGGTTGCTCCTGCCAGGTCACCTATTTGAAAAGCAGTGTTATGTTGCTTGGAAATAAAGAAACATTTATGTGTAATCTGGAACAGTGGAAACCGAGACATGGGCGGCTGTGCTATTTTAAAATATTCAGAGCTATTTTGAAGTGATAATCAGATATGAACTGAAAAAAAAAATCAATGGGTTCTCCAGTGATAAACTATCAATATTAACTAAAGGTCAGGAACAGTCAGCTTTTGTTTGTCTTGGGTTTTGCTTTGCACAATTGACGTTAATTCATTTTAAACCTGTACCATTTGCTACTATATGTATTTTTAAACAAAAACTGACATTAGGTCTCATTTACTACATCATTTACCTTTTTCCAATTACACAAATGACTGAAGTCGACAGGGGTGTGTTTTTGAGTACAAATATGATAATTTACTACTAGAGAAGAGATAGCACGATCCTCTTTATTCTGCCATGCTCTGTTTGCAATGCTGCAGAATCTTAATTGAAATATTTGAAAGCAGTGTCTTAAGCAATGTTTGGGGCTGTATTTAAAAAAAAATAACAGCTCTTGGAGTGTTTTCTTTTCTTCTGCTGTGTGTCCTTTTGCTCCCGCTTTTCATCCATTCTGGTATAACCGACTCTGTCTGGATCATGAGTTATCATTGGCTGCCAGTGGAATGCTACAATGCAATTTGTCTTATTGAAACATGGGCTAGCCCCACACGGCTGCAAAGAATCATTCACTTTCTAATAAATCAAACATTTGCTAAAATTCCTTCTTTTCTGACATACAACGGTGGGGTAGACAATGTCGCCTGCGAACTGGGAGGAGATGGTGATAAAAAATGCCTTTTTTTGTTCAGCACTACTGAATTATTCTGTGATTAGTGAATTGCAGCTACTGAATCCAAGCTCACATCCTTGAAAAGTTGGCTGGTATTTTTTTCCTTTCAAATTCAATCGCTGTACTGTTTGTGTACTGTAAATAGGATGTTTCTACACTTTACCTAATTATCAACATTGTTTTTCCATTTAACAGAATCAAAATCCTAGCCTCTTTGAAATCACTCGAAATTTTGTCATGAAAACATGCAATTTCGGAAGCTATGCTATTCTGCCTCTGACAATTTTTCAAAACCATTTATCTGAAAGAGGCCACAAAAATTGTGGCATATGAAAGGCTCAAAAAACAATTATTATTATTTTTTTTTCTAATATCACAAAAAGTTTGAAAGTTGCTGTAAGTGTCACTTCCCAGCAGCTGTAACTCTTCCACCGAAGCTTTGGAAGTCCAGTTATTTGGAGGGGACATCTGGGATTTCCAGCAGTGCATTATGATGTATTTTGAACTGCGGAAGTGACATTAAAGGCAATGTAGGAAGAAGCATATGCTGGGATAAATCCTGTCTATCAAAGAGCAGTCTGCACCAACTGCAAGTGAACAGCTTACAGTTGTGTTGGGCTCTTGCGTTGAGTTCCTAAGGAATATCTTTTAGGATGGCTTTACCACCCATCACATTTTTAAATGTATACTGTTGTAAGGGTCTCTCACAATCTTAAGGCTGCTCATTCCCTCTGTTAGGATGTCAAATTTCCCTCATCAGGAACATCTTTCTTACAAAACATTCATATTTGCTCACCAAACCAAAGCTGCCTTTTATCTTATGATTTAGGAAGGGGAGGGAATTGTGGCTCCCTTATATCAGTTTATGATCCCAAGATTTAGAATCTGTATGGAATCTGTACCATATGTTTAACTACAATCTGTGCAAACTTTGCTAGGAACACAGCCTGTAGTGCAGCCCAAACAAACACGCAATGCTGAAAGGTAGAGAGAGGATGAATTTCCACCAAAGGGTCGGCATTGCTGTAAAAAAGCAGGGACAGTCACCAGAGAAGAGAAGGCCGCAATTCCTTCACCACATCACAGGATTTACCTGACATCCTTCAGACTGGTTTGAAGGCAGCTTCTCCCTGCATCCTGACTAAGGCTAGTGCTTGAGCAAGAGACATATTAATGCTGCTGAACGCAGCTAGAAGAGCTGAGAGCTCCTTCACTGACTACCACCACTTTTAGCAAACATTACTTATTTCGTTTGGCCCATTTAAAGGGTGCCCCCTGGGAAGGAATTTCTCTTGGGGACGGATTTTTACAGACGACTTACAAAAGCGCATAGTGCTGACTCGCACACTGAGATCAGGCAGGGATTTCTGCACAAAACCTGCCGTCCAAATGTCGTTTGCCACCATAAAATCACAAAACTTCTTCCTGGCTTCCATAGGCCAGAATCAGACTCAAAATACAAGAACACAGCCTATTATAAAAAAACTCCAGACTGCAAATGTGTGATCAAATATTTATCACAGCACTGTCTAGCACCTGGGAATTCACACAGAAAAAAATCAAAAAACAAGACAGTAAGAGGTTTAACAGAACGAACTGCTTTTGCATGACATTAACTATGGTCAAGGTCAATTTAGGCTGAGCCTCTACAGTGTACAGCTTTTACTTGTTGTTTTTTTTTTCCCTCCAATTGCAATAACAATGATTAAGAACACGTTAGGAACAAGATTTAATCTGAATGAGTTTGCTTTGATTTAGCCTGTTTACGTTTAAAGTCATGCATCAGTCTGGTTCTAATTCAAGATATTTACTGGCACCTATACAGGAAAACTCCATTCTTTTTCCAGCCATTCTTTTGATGTAAACAAAATCTTTGTCCTGCAGCTATATCTTAACTATGTTGGAAGGCACAATAGCTATGGAATATCATATGCCCTTCTGTCAGTGCATATATTATTTTTGCCAACTTGTACGTAAATTAGCACCTAGAAGCAGTGTACGTATAGCAGCTTAATCACAGGACTGGGCAAATTCTTGAGTTCCTCTCCCTGTAGTGTTACTCATGCTCTGCATGATCCCAAGGCACTAAGGAACCTCACAGACCCCCCCTGCCTCATCTGCAAAGTAGGGATAACAATATGGGGTGGTGGAAGGACGCAGCCATAATATTAGGAAAGCGCTTTGAAGATGCTGAGAGTGCCAAGTGTTATCATGGTTTCCAAGCTCTGAAATGTTTGATATGATTATGTGCACACATAATTTTTAATGGTAATTCAGAACGCAAATTAGAGATGATATTTACATTTCTTCCAGGCAAGCTTAATTTCCAGTTATCAAGGAAAATATCTATTGCACAAATAGGGTATCAGTTATTCAAAAGTTCCCTTAGGGCCTACCAGTTCTATAGCACGCCATTTTTTTAAGCTGTCCAGGAGATGACAGACTGCAGCAGTTCCCTCGGAGTTATTATGGATTACTGATGAAACAATAACCAGAAGTAATATTTTCCCATCAAAACTGGAGCCTAGGGTTCTTGCTGTTGTTATTTTTCTCCTAACAACACATGCTTTCCTAAATACCTTGCCTTCATTCATACATAATTTGCAAACCTGTGTGCACAACCCCTGGAAAGATAATTCAATCCATAATGGACTTTGTAAAGCTAAAGCCTGTATTTCTCTTACACTGAAATCACAAAACTGTCGCCCTTTGCAGCTGGAAAATACAGCATTTCTGTTTGCTAAAGAAAACCATCTGAGGATGAATGTGTTTATTAATCACCTTCTACGGAAGCTTCTAAACTGCAGCACTCTTGACTTTTCAAGAGACAGCGATGCAGATGTCTAAATATCTGGCCTGTGACCGATGGCCAGAAGAGAGGTGGTGGCACAACCCGGAGGCAGGATTTACTGAGAAAAGATTGAGCAGTTGGAATTCTGTTCAGTTTGCTTATCAGTGACCTGAGGAAGGATGGTGCAGCTCACAGAGCCGTAGTCAAAACGCCTACATAACCTTAAGCAAATCATTAGTACATGAGCCCACAAAGACATAGCAATACTTAGCTCCATTAGAAGCAAGGAGAGCTGGTCAGCTAAATGCTGCTGGGGCTCTGAGGGGTAGTCTCTATGCCTCAGGTTTTCACGAGCAAATCGGAAACAAAACTGTGCACCTGGTAAGTGAAATGGGGAGTTTTAAAGAACAATCGATTAAATTCAGGCTTTCAGATACAGTAGGGAGGATCAACTTCTGAATTTACTTTTATGCTAATTTACACAATCAACTTCAAATCTGTAATACAGTGGAATCAAAGAATGCCAGAACTGCTGAGGCCAGGGGAAGGCACCCAGTGCCATCTCATCCAACAGCCCTGCTCAGAGCAGGGGACAGCAGAGCAGGCTGCTCAGGCCTGTGCCCAGCTGGTTTTCCAAGAACAGAGAATCTCTGTGCAACCTGTTCCACTGTGCGCTCACCCTCAGAGGAAGAAGCATTTTCCGATGATTAAATGGAATTTCCTCTACCAGCAATTTGGTACGTCAGCAATATTCCTAAAGGACAAACAGCACCTCAATAAGAAGTTCTCCATGCCACAGGAAAAGTGAGACAATAAATAACCTGAAGCAATGTGCTTGGATCTCTCCATCTAAAACCACAGATCCTCAACTCTGCAAGCTGCCTGGCACAATGGCTCAGGATGATCTCAACATTAATGCAACCATATTTGAATCTTCATATTAATCAGCTTGCATCCTGTCTTCAATCACAGTCCTTTAAGGGCATATAATAAGTGAATCTCATAGGAAATCTTCATATAGAAGAATCTTTGGGCAGAGTTTGCAGGATAAGCCTGAGATATGATTATTGAGGATACTCTGACGAAGGTGTCCAAAAAGGCTCATGTAAAGTTCTCTTGGGTATGTCAGCTGGAGGCACAGTCACTGCAAGGACTTGAGCCCAGTCACATCCTTAGGGCCTAATTCCCATTCATACATTGCCAGACTGGAGCCAATAACAGGGACAACACATTTTCATCAGAATGCTTCCAAAGTATGAGATTTTAGTAAAGCATCACGCTAATTTTAATGCGGCACAATTATTATTCCATGCCTCAGTTACAATCCTGACAGCTGGTTTAATTCACGGCAGATTCTCTAAAACTTTCTCAGATTTTCTCCACATACAGCTTACCTCAAATGCCTAAACTTCCTTGGAAAAAGTTGTAAAATATACACATTTCAAAATGGAAAAGCAGAGATACAACACTGTGAGACCGCCAAACCTACCCAGGAATCTCAACTAAAACATGTTCAAAATAAATAACTTGTCAGGATGTGTACACTACATCTGCATTGGTGAGATTTATTGAAGATGAGTTTAGCACTCCTCTTTCAGAAAGAATGAGGTTGGCTGAAGCTTCCACTCTGCCTTGCGCTCCCAGATTCACATGCACACACGGGCATGTATTTTCCTTTGGATTGCACCAGGTAACTAACTATTCAGCACTCTTAAACACGGAGCAGGATTTCGTGCCTTTCATTTAAAGGCTCATTTTCTATGGGTTTAATGTCCTCATCCACCACAGCCAGAACAGCTTTTGTTTTTCATTTCTCTTATTTTTGCTTTCTTGTTTTGTTTAGAGAATGAGATCTTTGTCTCCCCTTTTTGCTGTAACCCTTGCCTTCTCTCCCCAGGCTGACAGTAAAAAGGCAACACACAGCACACACTCCCAGTGCCACTATGAAGGGCGCGGAGAGAAAAGGGGAAAAAAGATTGTCTTAAAGTATCAGATCACAAATGCTTAGTTTGTTTAATGGGTATCATTTAGAAAGCTACCTGTAATAAAGGCCCTTCCATTCAAACAACGCACGCATCAAACAACGGATCCCAATTTGGGACTTTGGGAGTTCCTGGCCAATTGCTAAGACTTCAAACTCTCCCCACTCAAGGGAGGTCGGAAATGTCAAAATCTTCTGTCATCCCACTTGTCATATCACATCCCACAAAGGAACATGGAAGCCATCATCCACTCTGCTGTTTATTGTCATGAAATCCCATAAATACTTACTCTCCATAAACAGTAACAGCCCAATTAAAGAGCTCTTTACCAAGCGTGATCATTTTCAGACAGAAAGTATTGATTTACCCACCTATGGGCACTGCATAGAAACATCTCTTAATGAGAATGATAGTGACCTCTGAACCCTGCTCTTTCACCCCGTAATATACTCTCTCAATTTTCTGTTAAGTGGTCTAGTGGCACATCAGCAGAGATGGAAAGACACTGATTCTTTAATGTCGACACTGGAAGGCTCGAAAGGAATGCTCAAATCTTCATTGTAATGGGAGGTGAACAGAAAGGTCAGTTATATGCAGGGCTTTCAGCTTGTTTGACAAGGCTTCTTTAATAAGTGAAACATTGTTGGGGTACACTTGTCCGTCAACTGCCTTTGGCACTCAGCACTGCAGCCAAACACAAACATTCACTGTCTCATTGCCTAGTTCTGGAGACGTTTCACCCGCACGGAAACCCTTGGCAAAATTTACAGGTTGGTTGTTTTTTGTTGTTGTTTTTTTCTTTTCTTTCTTTTTCCTTTTTTTAACCTCCTGAGTGATAGGAAGCGAAAGAAACTCTTTATTTTATTCTGCTCAGCAACTTAAATTTGAGAGCTTACTGCATGTGTAATTGACAACAGACATGGTGTGCTAAAGCAGTGCATCCGTTACTTTGATTAATCCTCCTTTGGAGTGTGATATTGTTTGAAATACAGTACAGGGCTGACACAGGTTACTGTAATGCCACTTTACCAAACAGATTACAAAACTGTGCAGGGAGTACACAGCATACGTGCAGATAAATGCACACAAGAGGAAATTCTAACAGCTTTTAATTTCCATGCTTTTCAGTTTTATTGTTGTAAATGCAACTGTTTATTGGACTAATGACACAGGCTGGCTCGACTGAGTCAATTACACCAGTAGGCACTTGGATCAGATATTTTGCCTGCTTTCCATTTGCAATGTCTATGCTTCTGATATTTGACTAAATTACATTGCACTGTGGTGCACTGGCACTTGCCATATGTTATATCTCAGAGCATTTTAAAGGACAATAACAAAAAATAATAATATAGAAGATGTAGTTCAAAGTTGGGACACAGGCAAGTGTGTCAATCATTATGAGCTACATTCAGCAAATAGCCCAGAGTGTTGCGTTATTGCGTCCTCTAATCTGTGGTGGTGTTAAATGAGTAGGAAAGTTGGTAAGGATGCCAGGGACACTGGCTGCCCTAAACTGTGTGGGACTACTTCTGCACGTCTGTGAGCGCGCATGGCTGTTTGGTTTGGGGCAAGAGGGATATTTGGTGAATTTTAGTACTCATTGAAGTTAGACTCTAATAGCACCATCTGGCCTACCACACAGAGCTCTGCAAACTTCCTCCACACAGATCTGCCAATACACTTCAGTTCTGACCTCCAACACCCCTTCAATTCCAGTAATGAGTCTACAACATCTCTTGAGAAGAAACTGTCAATTGTTCTGATTTCAGCTAAATTGTGTTATGCTTAGCAATGTGGGCAACTGCCCACTAGTGACTAGGCTGAGGCCACTAAACTCCAATCTGAACCTTGCCTTCTGGAGGTGAAGAGCTTGTTTAATAAACCCAGGCACCATTTTACAAGCCTCTTCTCCTTTATACTTCATACACTCATCAAAAGGATGCAATGCAAATCTGTATTTCATATCCAATTCAAAACAGAGTATGATGAGGCTTTGTGACTTTTCCTTTCAGACACTTCTGTGACCCTGAGAATTTCTGGTTTTACGCGCTGGTATGGACTGTACAAAGAAGAACTTTTTGTGCAAGTCAGTTTATTGTGCATGCATCACTACTCAGGATTAAATTCCAGAACAGGGCTGCAAGACCTGCCAAATTTGTTCTGAGCAAACTAGATAATAGTAACAGAAGTCAGTTTGAATGTCACTGAATCTTTAATATGAACCAAATTCCAATCTTAACGCTTTTACTACTGCTGTTGCTTGAGATGGGATTCGTACAATATATTATAGTACTTATAACAATCAGTAAGAAAGAAATAAAACCATTCTTAAGTGTATTAATGTTCTACCTAGGTCTTCCTTTCTTAGTTTTTATGTACAAATTAGATCTGGGTCTTTGTCGTTAAATAGCAACTTTCTAACACAGAATTGTGCATTAGTACTGCTTGAAGTTTCCCCATTTGATCATAACAGAGAGAAGTTATGCTAAATTTATCAACTGAGAATTAGGCAGACTTGATCAGGTCTATAGCTTGATAAAGACTAGCCTACAAGCTCTTTAAATGGACAGTCTGAGATGTTTCAAAAAGATGCAAGAAATTATGATGGTTTGGGGTAACTTAATCACCCCACAATTTGATTTTTCTTTTCATGAATTACATGAAACATGAGGTTTTGCACTCCTTTCAAAGTGTGTCAGCATCAAATCTTTTAATTATGTCTATACTTACCATCAGTAAGGATGTAAAAATTCTCCCGAAATCTTGGTCTCAGATCTGGTAACTGAGATTTGCAGCTCAGTGTGAACATTTGGCTACAGCAGTTTTGCCCAAATTAAACGAATGTACAATATTAACAAGTAATCTAATTAAATGCATGTTACTATGTTTGTGTATATTCTACAGTCCATGCCACCTACCATAAAAGTATTAGAGCTCATCAGTGCACGGAATATTGCCTTCAACTCCAGTAAAAGGAATAATTTCCCTGCAGGGCAGTAACACTCTTCAACGTGGCGAATAGCCACAGGCTGCAGGGTTGTGACTTTATGGTAAATAGCTACCTCTTTCATCAACAGAGCAATGAATTGGAAGAGCCCCTGGTGAAATGTATGAGGGTAATTTGATTTCTTCAGGTATAAACACGCAACCCACTCGTTTTCAGGCACTGCTAATTAGGCTGGGTTATCCAGATGCCTTGGGGTAATTATTTTGGCTGTACTTACTGATAGCTGGGAGGGTTGCGAATGTCAGCCGTGTTCTTTCCCACCTTTGGCCACAGTCCCAGTGATTCATACGGCAGTGATCCTAAGCAAGCATCCATTCTAAGGGGCATAATTCTACTCCCTCTATAAACATGTCTAATCCTCGGTTTCCATTAGGGTTAGAATTTTCTAACTGATGGTCAAACACGCAAGCAAAGCGACATCTCCATTTCTCTGTGTGCCTTTGAGTGAAAAACTAAGAAATTAAGCTTGCTTCCCTTTCTTTTACATGCTGTTAAATAAAGCTATTTTTCAGGGAAGGATGGTTCAACAATTCTGTCCAGTGAAAAAATTACTGTAACTTATACCTCTAATATGGATCAGGAACATGAGGTGTTTAAATATCCGTCTTATTTACTAATAGCTTAATTAGGGAGAAGAAAAAAAAAGGAAAAAAAAAGAAAAAAGAGGAGGAGGATTTGGCAGGAAAGCAGGTATAAGCAAAAGAAATCAGTACTCCCGCTGATAAAACAGAGCTACCTCTGGAGCAAAATGCACCAGATTTGTATGCAACACAACCACTGAATACAGCAATGCCAATCAGTAAGGCAAAGCCAAGCATTTTCAGACACCTATCTAGACTGTGTGATCAAATACTGTATGAAATTCAGACTAAGGCATGCAGAGCAGCTAGTGCACCTGTAATAGGACTAACAAGGACTTGCTCTTAAAGGATATTCTTTCTATTTCCAGAAATGGCAAAACAGTCCTCATGGTATCCCCAGTCCCCTGCACCTCCAATGCTCTCTTATTTCCATCCTTTCTGGAAAGTGCCTTTGCTCCCACTCTTTCAGTATATTTCTTATTTTGGAGATCTTCATGTAACACAGGCAAAAGATGGAGGATGGTGTGCAATTCTGAAAAAAGAGGGGAGAAATGGGAGCTACTCTGCACTGTTGTGAGAATGCAAAGTTGTTTCACTCTAGCATATAATGCAGGATTTTCTAGGGATAATGGACAAGTTGAAATGTCATGTTATATCGCCAGGGTGCAAGCCTAAAGATGCTCCTAACTAGCCCTGCTCTGAGCAGCGAGCTCTTTGAAGTTGTATCCATCATTTCACACCAGAAATGTCAATTGAGTGGACCTCTGGTATGGATAATTGATTTTCAGGGACCTGTCTAAATTATACAAAGAATATAACATACTAGAACAAGAGCAAGACTAACAATTGTTTAGAGTTGGCATCAAACAGAACAATTCTACCACACTTAACTAAAATAGATTATTTTTAAAATATAAATACACATTGGTACGTACACCTCTACTGAAATCTTGAGCCTGGAAATAAATTATCTGTTTCATTTTTTAAAATGATATATACATGGACAGACATACATGCATGACATATTTGTATATCTCCACTTAATCTTGACATTCTTTTCTATTGGAAAGGGTTTGGCAAAGTTGAAATAGATTCACAAATATTTTTATTGCAAGTGGAACTGCATTTTTAGTCAAAAAAAAAAAAGAAGAAAACAAATTCTCCTCTTTTAGTTAGAAATAACTGCAAGTTTGAGGATGTAGGGATGTGCTGCTGAGATCCGCACAAATCAGCAAGGAGACAAGTGAAAATCCTGCCCTCCCAAGACAAACATTCACAAAGGCGGATAATAGAAAATAGATGTGCAGGGTTCAATAGCTCCGGGTAGTTTCTGTAGCTCACAGCTTGGCTCCCTGGAACACGGACAGACCAACAAGGGGCTCAGAAAGCCCTGAAGTCTCTCCCTCCTGCTCCAGAGCGGTGAGGGCACAACTCCACAGCTGTGAGCATCTGCATGTCTCAAATCTCCAGCAGTGCAGATTTGTGCTCATTTAGGAGTGGGAATACTACTGCCCTTCACCTGAGCACTGCTGACGTATAGGATAGTGCTGAAACATTTTTTGGGGCTGCACTGTGTGCTGTTTGGACAGTGTCCTGCTCTTCTGTTTGTGCATACTAGTCTTATCCCAGGGTGGGAAGATTTTGATGTTACAGACAATTCCTCTGCCCTGCTGCACACACGGGTATTTTTCTGTCTCTTCTTAGAAGTACACTAAGAGCAGAACAGTGACCTGGACCTCCAAGTCAGCTCACACACGAGCAGCTTTCCTTCTCATGAGTTATGCTGTTGACATTGGTCATATATAGCTATTTGCTCCAGTTGAACCATTTATGTGACAAAGGAATCCCTGAGTTTGGAAAGGGTACTCGTGAGCAACAGTTTGCCAATCTCTAGTGCCGATTTCTCTGCTAATAACACAAAGGGGAGAAAATGTTAATATTCAAACCTCTGAGATTTATTGTGCAGTGCACATTTGTAAGTGTAAATGATGCAGAAAATTCATGTACATGATAAGCAATTAAGAACAGTATTTTACACAAAAACTAAAACTCCACGCACTGCATAAATGACATTTCCAGGAATGTGTCAATTAAAATTTTGGCCTTTTGGAAGAGGGGGGGGGAAATACTATGAAATCAAGGCTACAAAATACTGGGAATAAAATCAGAATATTGGTTTCCAGCTGGCACACTAAGAGAGATTAAAATCATAAAGAAATGAAGGTGCCAACCAAATAATAATAATAATAAAGAAAGAAAAAAAGAAATAAACCAAACTCTCCCAGACTCATAGAATTAGAAACTAACTTGCCTAACTTATTTGTGATATTTTCATTTTTCACATAGTCCAATTCTCATTTCTTTTAACAAAGGGAGATTATAGGATTTGGAGACAAAATAGCACCAGCACCCATTCAGGATATCTATAATCTATGATTTTGGTTCCCTTCTCCAATATAGAGTACTTCAATAAGAAAGAAAAAAAACGTCTTTTGAAAATGGCACAAACACCTTTTATATATAACAGCTTATTTTTCTATAATACAGATAAGGTCTTTCCACAGCTACAGTTCAAAGCATTAGATGAGGGGTGGCCAGCAGGGAGAGGGAGGTGATTGTCCCTCTCTGCTCTGCCCTTGTGAGGCCCCATCTGGAGCACTGCACCCCGGGCTGGGGCCCTGAACGCAAGATATGGAGCTTGTGGAGAGGGTCCAGAGGAGGGCCACAAAGGAGATCAGAGGGCTGGAACGCCTCTCCTATGAAGACAGGCTGAAAGACCTTGTTATAGCCTTCCAATATTTAAAGAGAAATTATAAACAGGAGAAAAATCAACTTTTTACATGGGTAGATAGTGATAGGACAAGGGGGATTGGTTTTAAACTAAAGGAGGGAAGATTTAGATGAGATGTCAGGGGGAAGTTTTTCACTGAGAGGGTGGTGAGGTGCTGGCGCAGGCTGCCCAGAGAAGCTGTGGATGCCTCATCCCTGGAGGTGTTCAAGGCCAGGTGAGACGGGGCCATGGGCAACCTGATCTAGATGTAGCAGTTGGCAACCCTGCCTGTAGGTGGGAGGTTGGAACTTGTTGATCCTTGAGGTCCCATCCGACCCAAGCTAGTCCATGATTCTATGATTCTAAATTATTGCAACTATAACAAAACAAAAGCCAGTCAGTGCTCCACTCATTGCTTTTCCTGTGTTCACTCAGAGGTAATCTCCAGTTTCACAGTTCAGGTCTTCATGCATCTTTTGCAACCAATGCTTAAACTGCATTTGCACCAGAAATGGTAAAATCTAAGAACCACACAGTCTCCCATACTTGATAGGAATTGTTTCAACCCTCCCAATGTATGCCTACAGCACAGGACCGTGTGTTGGAGGGGGACATCTGAATGTCCCTTTGTGACCACAGACCTCATCAGAGCCCTTTAAGAAATAGGTCCAAGGACCTGGGGGAGAGTTTTACCATTAACCTCGGTGAACATCTACATTTTTCACATCAAGCATTTATTCACATGGACAGAAGAATCAGAGATTTTTTTCTCCAACTGTTTCGCTGCAGGATGTTAGCTCCTGCCCACCTCTTGCACATTAAGTCTCCGAACTCCTGCTTACATTTAATAAATGGGCCATTCACCATTTGTACACTGTATTTTTTTGTAGGCTACTTCATTTGTAATTAAAATATAAAAAGCAGGAATGGAGCTGGCATTCCCAGCTGGCCTCTGCAAGCCCTAAATTTCAGCTGGAGCCAAAGTACAACAAATGCGTCCGACAAGCCACAGAGGTGCAGCAGCATTTTTGCTTCATGCTTTTTGAAAAGAGCATGAACCTCTATCCAGTGAGGAGGGAGAATCCATTCAGTCCTTTTCATCAGTAATTGTCTTCCCCAAAATAGCTGCCATTATCAACATTTTTGGGGTGGGGGAAGGATTTACATATAACATATGCACAAGCCCCGCTGCAAAAGAAAACCAAAGGGAACAAAGCCTCTGATCACATTGCCCATTTTCATTAAAGTCGTAGAGACGGTTAATAGTGGTTTCTCAACAGTGTCAATCATAAATTCCAAACTAGAGCTGAATTCCACCATCCACATCTATAGCTTGACATTCTTGCATCTCCAGAGGCCACAATAGTTTCATGTAGCAGCGGTCATTAATATACATTTGGGTTTGTGTGTATGCGATTTTTGGGGGCGGAGGGGGCTGGGAGGTGGCATGTGCTATGTCTTTTTGTCTGATGGCAGCTGTTTCTTCTGACCTCTCCCATCTAAAACTGCTGGGCTGTGCAGTTTCAGCATACCTCAGGGGGCTTCTGCAGAAACCGTTGTTTGCCCGTCTCACAGAAGCCCCGTTTGTGTCGATATATCACACATGGTAATGATAATGATCACGCTCCAAGCTCATACGCACTGATCTTCATGATACGGGCTCAAGGAGCACCTGAGGAAACATCTGTTTAAAAAATAATTGTGGAATAATATAATTTCTATTCATGCCTCAGCTACCTATGTGGAGGTGTGCTACCCACCGCTGCCTTCATTAATGTGGCCTCTCCAGTGGCAAGCAAGGTGTCTTTTCTTGTTTGAGTCCATTTATAATTATTATTACAGCCGGAGGGAGTAGCTACCCTTTCCTTCTTAGGAAAAGAGTTCATAGAAGTCTTGGAGAGGATTCTTGCCCAGAAAAGCAAGCAGAGCTTGTGCATCCCATCTGGGTGCTGGGTGCAGAGGGACGGCTGCGAGCCTCATCTGCCCCAACCCAGCTACATTTGCACCAGGAAAAGATGGGATGCTTTGTGTTTTATCTTTCTCAGCAGCCAGATAAAGCAGCCAACCTGTGTCTTCTACAGCAAATTTTTTCTCTTAACTGTTGTCTTCCTAACATTCTGACAGCTGCGCCTGAAAATGACCTACTGAGGAGCACAGAGGCTCTGTGCTTTTCGAAATTCATTTTTGTTGCATGACACTCACTTTAGTATATTTCTTAGGTGGGAAAAAAAAAAAAAAAAAACCTACAGGATCTAATCCTGTAAGGAGCCCAACATTTCCAGTTAAAAGCTGACCATGTTCCATTCCCATGATATCAGGAAGTTTGCTCCTTCCAGCACTGATTCAAGGAGAAATTTTTCACCGACATCTTTCACTCCTTATCCTGGGATCCCATGAGATTCTCTGCAGCTGTAAATCAGCACTACTTCATTACAGAAGAAACCCCAAAATACTCGTGCAGGGTCTAACCAAGGGCTGCCCACCACTGTCCATACGATGCTACACTATGCCAGTATAAAGTCACAAATAAGGAACAATGGTGTTAAAAACCAGAATGCTTTATCAGCCAAACTGAGGACATATTTTCCCTCCCAAATTTAAAATGACTTCCCAAGTAATGTTTCTATTCCTCTCTCTCTTTATTTTTTTATATTACCCTTTTATATCCAAAACTTAAACATAAAACAATTGTTTGTTTTATGATGCATTTTATTGTTTGGGCACTGAAATCACAGCTAGTTCAGTGTCCTTACAGAATTTTAAGAACTCTTATTCACTAAATGCAATTTTAAACTCTTCCCAAATAAACCAAAATAGCAGTATTAATTACTTCGTTAAGCAGTGTTACTTTCTGTGTATTTTAAGTTGTTTGCACATAGTAAATGGTTTGAATTATAGACAGAAATCTCTCTTTAATTCAGTACTAAATAAATATTGCAATCTAGTAACAAAAAAAAGCAACCTGAATGCTTTTTTTTTCTCCAGAATACGGGTTCAACCTTTTTTCTTTCTTTTTTTTTTTTTCCTGTTGGGGAGTTTAGCTGGGAAATTTGCTCATTCACCAAAAAAATGTATCAGAGCAACCTAATTCCAAATTGCAGAAGTGTTCAACAGGAGAGTAAGATATATTATGTGGTTTGTTTTTCCGGAGAAATATATTTAGTTTTAGTGGAACTCATAAGCTAATAAACTACCTACAGGAAAAATATATCCAGCCATAAATCTTTGCTTCCTAGTTTTTAATTGCAAAACTCTATTACTGTTGTTCAAAGGGTTAATGATTCTCTTGGCTGGAGGACAATTCATTCTACGGCTAAACGCAATGACAAATAACCATTATTCTTTCCAACTGCACTGATAATCGGGACAGCTTAAACATTTTCGCCAGTATAAGTGAAACCATTAATCCTCTTGGATTTCACGATAAGTGGTGACTGCGAAATAATGACTGTGTCATTGCAGGCAAGAAAAAATGTTAACAATTAAAACAAGTTAGCCATTATCTTACAGAGTACTGAATCGCTTTCACATTTCATTAGCAATATTGTAAGTGATATGTACCTTATTAAAAAGCTCTTATTATCCAAGAAACCTAATTAGTCAAAATCTCTCAGTCACTGGTTTAATTTTCCAATAATATAAATGCTGTGTTGAGTAATGCAATGTGAGGAGAGTCAGCTGTTTGTTCAAAAAGAAGTTTCAAGAAATTCAAAAATGTCCTGTAGGATGAAAGGTATGCTGCCAGGAGATGTAGTTTTCCTATTACTGCATCAGGCGAATTAGGGTTTTTTGGAAGATGCTGCCTGGACGGATAAGTACAGAGAAATCATTTTCTTCCCTCTGTGTTTAAGCAAACTGCTCAGTGCTACGCTGAAGGTCCTCGAAAAAGGCAGAGTAACTTTTTGTCAGCAGCAAGAGACATTTTCATTCTCCTCACACTCAACCCTGAAGCTTCCTATAAATGAAACTGATGAACTAACACCTGAGACACATCTACACCTGGAAACACGGGAGAGAGAGCGGCCCTGCATTTCTTGAAAGCAATGTCAAAGATCACAGTTTCAAATCCTACAGGCTTTAGCCTCTAAGCCCCCCCAAAAAGACTAAAAGTAAGACCATCGCTGCTCCTGCTACTTTGTAAAAAACATACAGTAAGTACTAAAGATCTCTTGTTTTTCCAGCCAGTGCTTTTTTTTCAGTCAGCAGAGCAAGATGTATCTTAATGCAATGCTGAACCAAAGGGCTTCTGCAGTGGCTCCCACTGTGTGCAGCAGCCTCTCCACAGCATTTCTAGGAGCACCCATTTGCACGCCTTGCTCCATGCTTCCCGTTTCTCCAAAATGAAATACTAGATTGTAACTGATACAACATAGTTGCAAACCAAAACTTCTCTCCCCAGAAAATGACTACAATAAGCAAATGAAGTTGAAAATTCATTACTGTTTTTTTAATGTCAGAGAAGGAAGGTTTCATTCACCAAAACACTCACAAAATCTCACTGAATTAGACAGATGCTTTAATGCTAAAATAAAACAGAACAGAGTTCTCTTTAATTTCACAGTGAGATTTCATTTACATTCTACCTGAAATCTTTTCTTTTTCCTTTTTTTTTTTTAATTTTTTGAGATAGAAAGAAACCCTGAAAATTAAAGGAAAAGGCTAGTTTCAGGCAATTTAATTGATATAGTTTTATATAAAGAATGATTATTGTTGTAATCTTTAAAATTTCTTCATCAGGCAAAGCTAAAGATGCTTTGACAGTGCTCTAATTCCTCCCTTCCTCCCCAGCTTCTCCTCACCTCTGTTCTCCTGCAGATAAAGCTTTCTTTCGCCTAAGAACTGAAAAAGCAATTATTTAGCATAAAAACCTTGCACTGTTTAATACTCCATCCTCAGATACTTGGGCATCCCTCAATCTTTCCCTTATTTTGCTTTAAAATGCCCTAGCCAGTCCCAGATCTAAATACAGAGGCTGAACAATGCTGTTTGACTTATTCTTGCTGTACCATAGGCAGATGCTGTATTTTCTGTTTTGGACTTACAAACCAGCATCTCAAATTCTGATGCCCCATAATTCAAATACTTTGCTCCTTTCCTACCATTAGGTCTGTCCTAAATCCTTTAGACTTGCAGCTGCAAATGGACTGTAAAATTAGGGTTTGGTTTTCAGTGAACAAATGTTTGGACTTGGGATTCTGGTTCATATTTAGCAATTAAGAACATGCATTTGAGTTGACAAGATAATATGATTTCCATATCTCTCGCAGCGGGAGCTCTGATCCCATGTTAGTGTTCAACATATGTTTTTTTCATACATTACATTAATGTGATTGTAATGCACGGTAATGGGCAGTCAAAACCTGTCCAAACTTATTTTCCTTCTTTCTGAAGGTTTGTCTTATTCTGATAAAGGTTTGGTACCAAAACTTGTGAGTAAGTCTTAAGCAAGAGGGGAAGAGAATTGTTTATTTCCATTTGCCACTCCATCAAATATACCGGTCTTGTAGCAAATGCTTTGACTAAATTTTACCTTACATACATTCAGTATAAATACATTTCTCTTAATGAGGAAAAAAAAACCTAGGAGCAAGCTCTACACAATGTCTGTCCCCTCCTTTCCACAACGCGCTGTGGTGCTCAGACAGGACGGCGATGGGGACACGACAGCTGCGTACAGGCGAGGACCCTGTAACACTTTTCAGAAAAAACGAGTTGCAGAAAATGATGACTTCTGCTATTATTCCAGCCTTCATATAAACACTGCTCTCACAAAGCTCCTCAGACTTCAGCAAGCTTTTTCCTGGGTCTGCTGCTTTTGGCTTTCGTACGAATCTGCTGAAATTAATTTTAGAACAAACTTCTTTTCCTAAATCATTCAGTAATAATTATATCGGGGTAGATGCTAAGGGCACTGACAGCGCATGCTGCATTTCACGCATACATCGAGTCGGTGTGTGCTTACCAAAGCCACACAGCAACTGCAAGAGGAACTCAGCATCCTGCTGGCTACTGAACAATGTTTGCTGCAGCAGTACAGCTGCTGGGATGCTTTGGAGGAGATATCTGTGAGTGAAAATAGGAGCTGCACTCCACTCTGAACTCTGCTGTGAAAAATTCCACACCGGTTTTTAAATTTGAGAAATAAATGATTTTCTTTCTGTTACTAAAACTATTATTTTTCACTACTGTTGCCATTTTTCCACCAAGGCCAACCCTGTCAAACATTAGGCAATGAATATGGAGAGGACTTTTATGTGCTTTCACCGCCGTAAGACTGTATTTGTTTTCCAGAGGTAAAAACAAAATTAAATACTAACATGCAACTGCCATAGAGTCTCTTAGCATTTCTAGAAGGTATTACATAAAAATGTATGGATGGGGGGAAAACACTTGAATTAGAGCACAAGACAACAAGACCCTAACCATGAGCTGGTTACAACCATTTATTTTGATCCTAACTTCAATCCTTGTTGAAGTTGTCTCCTACGCCACGGGAAAGATTCTAGGATTATTTTCCCCTAAGCCTGAGCCTTATTAAATTCAATTTGGTCTGGCCTTTCCTAGCCACTGGGGGAGAATGATATATTTTTTCTCTTCAGGCTGAACTGCACTTAAACACAACCGGGGACTCGTGCGGAACCATTCAAGACTAAGGCAAGTGCTTCAGGGTGAGAAAAGAAAAACTATAGCTGTTCTGCAGTAAATTGTCGACTGATGTGTTGCTTCAGGATGGGTCAAATCAGCTGAAAGTCAGATCCTGGCTTTGCCAATGAGTCACAACTTTATCAGGTCCTGCCTCTGGTTATTACTGCCAATGTGACCATCTTGTAACTAAGGAAATGCTAGTGCAAAGCTCGGCCTGTCGTGTTCTATACAATCTCCGGGCCTCAGCCTGTGTCTGCAGGTGTTTCTCTGTATTGAATCTCCCTGGGGAATCTTCGGCTTCACAGCAAAAGCCGGCTGAAGTGAAAGTGATTTGATTTGGATCCTATTACAGGCACTTTACCTCTTCTATTTCCGTGATAATAGCAGATTGGAGTCGATTATTGTACCGGGAGGGAAGTTAATGTGTTGTCGAGAAACACTGGTAAAAGTGGCACAGGAAAAGGCACATAAATAAAAGTTTAGAGTGAAGCAAAAATCTGGGAAGCAAACCTGCATAAATGTCTTTCTCAGCTCCTGCCAGTCTGAGTGGCCCTGAATCATTTTCTGTTTTTATTCCGACTGAAAGAGAAAAACTAACACAAAAACCAAAGGATTTCTTCTTGCTGCAATTTAGCCGCTCCTGTAGATTTTTAGAGCCAGTGCTCTCCTCCCCCAGCCCCGTCCATGCCGGGAAACTGCCACCCAAACAGAGCTGCCGCGGGGACTGAGTTTGCACTGATTATCTCGCTTTGTATTCCCCAGAGTCTAAAAGTTTGCCAGCCTCAACTAATGCACCTCAGAGAATCACAGAAGCAGGAATGAAACCCTAGCTGGGTTTGAAAGAGGCACTTTATGTCCGTTCACAAAAGAAAAGAAAAACATTGAAAAATTTCCAAGAACTCCTGCTAGGTGACAAAGTAGCATTTGTAAGATGCCCTTCAGTGCTCCTTCAACTTCAATACTGAAACCTTTGTGTTCTCTGTGGTGCGGCTTCAGATGGAAGTGATATCGGGTTAGAAAAACACGCTACATCAAACAAGACGTGGCTAATAAGACAGAACAATCAGGTTTTGCTCCGATTTCAAATGTTGCTGAAAAATTTTGTGTAGCTCACCCATATGCTTGATCGTATTTTAAGTGGCAAGCTGAAAAAAAACCCAGCAATTGAAATTGTGACTTTCATCCAAAGACATTTCCAAGCCAGAGATGTAAAGCCTCAGTGGAACAGAACTGCTGCTCAGCACAATAAGCTGGCACACAGCAGCACAGCCTGCAGCGGGACGAGCTCTGGGAAGGAGGGCGTGGGAAGTACATCAAGCACATTTGGGGAATATGTAAGGCAGACGTGCTTGTGAGGAGAATTTCCACCTGAGCCCTGTCATCTTCTCCCTTCTTACTATAATGAAACTGTCAGCTCTTCTACTTTTCTCATATTCATTCTTAATTCCATTTTTTGCTTTGTTTATGTTTGAAATGAACTCCCAATGCCACCACGACTCTTTGATGCTTGGAAAAGCTAACGTTTTTTATCCTAAATGTAGACTTGTGTCAAGTCTAAATTGTCTAGCCTAAAAAAAAATAGCAAACAAAATACCAACTACAATTTTATTGAAAAGCTCTTTTTTACAACTATTTTTTCTCAGCTTTTAAGATGTACTTTTATTTTTTTTCAATTTATCATTTTTAGGCCACAATTTTCAGAGGACAGAGCTGCACACAACAATGAATTCGACTCAACAGACAGTTGCTTGGGCATGGCTGAATGGCTTAATCAAAAAAGCATGATTTGCTTATGTGGAGGGACAGTATAGAAATGCAGTAGCAACCCCACTTGCATTACTTCAGGGTCCTGGCATTTCATTCTCTTCTAGTTTTAGAAAATCTAGAAGATTGATGTCCTGTACATTCAGATATCTTTGGGAGGGGAGTACACCATCCAGGCACATCAGCATACCGTGAAATTTTGCGCATCTACTCACACCCGTGCCAAGCAGGAGAGCACAGCGCCCTGCCAATCCCAACTGGAACATCCACACCCACCCTAACCCTAACCCTAACCCTAACCCTGCCAATCCCAACTGGAACATCCACACCCACCTTCACCAACACAGCACAAGCTAGAAGAAATCAGGAGTCAGTGCTCAAATTGTTATAAGGAACTTAGTTCTCTTCTTTAAAAGTAATTTACTTAGTGGAAGAGAAAATAAACATCAAGAACATAAAGAAAATGGAGTGAAGCAGTGTTTCTGAGGGGAAGAGCTGGAGTATAATCTTAAAGAACCTATGGGCATGGCAATTATGGGAGTCATTAGAGGAAGATGATGGGACGTGTATCCTGTGCTGCTGCTCTCACGATCCAACAGGCATAACACTTGATTATACATTGTCTGCACAACAATAAGCTCTCACATCCCTCTGTTTATCCACTATCACTAAACAGTGAAAAGACAAGGATCACTCAATTAAAAATGGAAGTTCTATGAAATCTCACAGGCATTTAATTTCGAGCTGCTGAATGGTATGGGTAAATTTGAAAATGCACATAAATTTTGAATCCTCTTACAATCACCATGTAGGGTTAGCTGGATTTTCTTTTCACATAGAAAAGGGAAATTTTTGGCTAAAATTTAATTTGACACCCAACAACCCCCAGCAAACAACATCCAACACAATCAATTTAGCAAAGCAGAAATGTATCTGAAAAATGTTTTGGCATCATCAGGTCTGCATGTTGTGCTGATAGAGGAGTCATCTTAAGGATACTGCAATTAATCATAGCAAAATTCTTCACTGAAAGCCACTGGTCTTAAGTGGCTTTGCAACAGAGTCAGGATCTTCCTCTCCTCAGCTCTCTCTATTGTTCCTCGTCTTCTTCAACACTTTTCCAGGCACTGAAGGTCAGTTCCCTGTGCCTTCTATTTCCCCTTCTCCCTTCCTCGTATCCTTCTCACATTCATTACCCTTTATAACAATGCATCAGAAAAATTAAAATGCTGCCAGCCTTCATATGTATAAACTAATCTGCTCTGCTACGGGTTCACATCTCTGTGCCTGATTTATTAAAGGAAATGCAAACTCTATGTTGGAAACTGTGGATTGAAGTTCTAAAGTCATTCCATGAGGAGAACCAAAATGGGCTGTAGGAGAAATATAAAAGCAAAGCAAACACCTGCTCAGAAGACACACTGAACACGCAGTGACTTTATTTCTCATGCTCGTCTCACGCACCCAACAGATCACAGGTCTGTGGTCTGAACCACTCCGCTCTGGTGAGCCACGAGGTCAATAGGATTACGAGGCTGACTTTACACTGAGTCAGCTTCATTGTGCACCACTGAAGTCAGCAGAATCAAACACATTTCAAGGCCTGTATAAAGGATATTCCTATACTGAAGATTTTTGAAATGCATTTGCTGGATGTCAAAGACTGGGCAGCAGAGCTCTGATTGGCTCGTAGGACTGGGACTGAAATACTTCTCCATGTGGTTAGCACAAAGACTTTCTCATCAACTCCGTGCTCCAGGTATGTTTCCCGAGGCAGCCCTTATGGGAAATTTTTGTATTTTTATATCAAATCCTCTTGATCAATTAAATCCTATTAGAGTCTCCAGTGCCAGAAAGGTGGATCAGGATTTATTTACTGCATTTCAGAAAATGTACATTCTTGTGTGAGAATTAATTTTAAAAAAAGAAACTGAGTTAATAAGAATAGCATGTAGAACTTACTAAGATAGCATAGAGGCCCCATAACATCATGGTAGGAGAAAAGGTAATGAGAAGCTGTTATTCTAAGGTTACTAATGAAGACTATCTTCACTAGTGAATAATTTTGGCTGTGACACAATCTTAAAAAAGAAAGAGGGCTAAATTATCTCTTCATAATCTTTTCTTGGAAAATGGGATTTTTCTTACCCATTTGTCTCCCGGGCTAAACAATCACCTTAAACATATATATAAGCTTTTAGGGTTGTTTCAGCTTCCTAGAGGATAGTGTGAGGAATAATACTTGGCTAGAAGGAAAGAAATCACAGTCCCTACACACAATACAGCAAACTTGAAGTGGAAGTACCTCTGCACATCGAAGTGCAGAAATGCTCTACAGTTTTGATACAGTACTGAGCACCATTCCCAACCAAACAAAGCTTTGCATCTGACTAGTTTTTACAGGCAACTGCCTTACATAATTACTTTGGATTTTTTCCCTCAGCAACACACAACATATGAATCACTGTACTGCCTTAAAGATATTATTAACCAATTAGAAGTCCAGGATTTGCATAATCATACTTCAGTTATTTCTGGGTAATCATACTGTGTTGTCAGATTACCAAACTCAGACTGGTGATTGTACAGTGGATTATATGCTCAAAATTATTGGGGGGGGGGGGTTCAGCAATAAAGGAACTACCTCAGCATCTTAATTCCCTTTCAAACTGGCATGAAGGACACAAACGGCAAAAGATGAGTAAAATAAGGCTCCTAGAGTGATAGAGGAAAAAAGAACAGTTATAATATTTATTTGCTCGGGAGACTGACAAATAGGTTTTCTGGATTTCAGGTCTGATTCCAATCCAGGCATAAAAATCCTGTGCATTATAGTCATATCATACAAATGTCAGGATAATATACTGTAGCTCAGAAAAAAGCAGAAAACATGTAAAATCAAGAATTAACATAGAACTTCTGCGAATTCTGAATCGCGTCCCTTACACAAAGCTCAGCCCTGGTTCAGAGAATGTCAAAAGTTCCCAGGACCACAAAGAAGGAAGGGCTGGATAGCGGCTCCCACCTCTTATAGGTAATAATGGAGAAGAGCAGGGGCAGTAAGAGTTACATGCATAGACAAACTTACTGATCAGGGCCTTTTTCTTGGGATATCTCTTTGTAATACGCTCCAGATACTGTCACGCCAATCTTATCAGGAGCAAAAAAACTACCCATGTGGATGATGAATCGTGTGACTAAGTAATAGCCTAAGTCAAGTGTGGATGTGACCGTTCACTGGAAGATGGCAATGTAATGAATCTGCTCCAGGGTTTAGGGGGTTAAGTGGCTTGCCGGAAGACAAGTTAATGATGTACCGCTGCATTCAATGAAGATTGATTGAGAATGGTATAAATGGGCAGTGGGCAAGGACAAAGAGGCTTGTTTTGGGAATGAGGCAGAATGGTGGGGAAGAGACAGATTACAGCTGAAGGTGACTGGTGTGTTGAGCTGAAACAACAGTCTCAAAAAACATAGGGAGAGACATTTCAGGGAAGATGATTTCACTCATGTCTCATACTGTGAAGCAGACAGGGAGCAGAATGCTCATGACAAGTATCTACTGATAACATTTGCATTACCTAGGGCCACTGGTCTGCCGCATCATTAAACACAGGGGTGACTAAACAGGATTTTGCATCCTCCCTCTTTGAGATCTTCCCCACATTTTGAGGTAGCACACTGATTAGTTTGTATTAAAAATGCAATTTAAGCCCAGAAGGCTGAAGTATGCAAGAATGCATCCACAGGGGGAGAGCAGAGAAGTACAAAAATGCAATTATAGAAGAGTGCTGTCCTCTAGCCTTGCAGCAAATGAAGAGCATTAATATTTCAGGAATCAGAGACACGATGACCATGGCAGAGTTTCAACAATAGGCCATCAGTAGAGGGAAAGCTTGTACTTAGAACAAAGAAGCTGAGAGGAGTTCACAAAAACAAGTTCAACAGGTGACTGACACAGAGACATAGGAAACGTTATCATTATAGTCTGGCCAAGGTGGAAGTGCTTCACAATATCAATTAATAGTCCCAAAAAACTTCTAATGCAAGCTAATACTGCACAGTACCCATGACAAACACAAAAGCGATGTCCAATAAATACCTAAGATTGCAATTACAAAATATAACTAGAAATTCTTTGCTTCTGATAACAAGACAACTTAAACACACAGAGAAATGCAGAGGAAGAAAATTCTGCGGCCCAGATACGATACAGATGTACAGAACAGACAATTCTAATCTCTCATCTTGTTAGCTTCGTCTATCAAGTAAGCCTGGTGGTACAATAGAGCTACAACATCTCTCAGTGAATTTCATTATAGCCCTCATTTGTTGTAATGGAAAGGGCACTTATTCACAAAACTCTCAGTGGCTCACTTTAACCCACCCTTCCTTTCTCTGTCCTTCCCCTTCTGCACTTCTATAAACAAAGGAATCCAAAATAGCCCACTGAAGTTAGCATCCCCAGGTGTATTAGGTGCGTAGCAGATATCCAATAGATCCCCACCATTATCTTCTTGGACACCTCTATTGCTACGACAGATTCAAGAATTCTATTAATTCCAAATGCACCTTTTTGGATCTATCTGTTTTGATATTGCTAGTCCCTGAAGTTCTCAAAAAGGATTAAAATGGAAGTAGAATTAAGTCAAGTCACTACAGGCCTATGCTGAGGTTCTCAGCGCCTTGAATCTTTTGACAGCAAGCAAATTAAACTTTTCAATTAAACAAAATAAAGATGTTCTTCCATAATGGGATTACTAAGAACCAGCAGGGCTTCCGCACGGGAATAACACAAGGAGTGCACCTGTGACAGGCAAATGTGCGGGGTGCCTTAGGATGCAGGAGTCCTCTAACACAGCACCCAGCATGGTGAACAAGTTAGTGATTTTTTGCAAAGCAAAGCAAAAACCTCACATCTCTCTAGGAACTGAATTACCCAGTTGGACATAGCTCGCACAGCTCTGCTAACAGAGAGGTGGATGGGTGTCTGACCAGGTGCTGCTCCAGAGAACAGAACAAGGCTGTGGAAGCACCACTTCTACAACACTCTGATAATACTTTCAAATAAAATTATTTTCAGTGAAAATATTTTTCTGTTAAAACGTGCATAGTTTCACAGCATTCTCCCAAAGAACAAGAAAAAAGTCTGAAGAACAAAGACATGAAACATAATTTAGTCAAAAATCCAATTTTCTCTTGAAAATTACTTTTGGCTGTCCCTAATTAGACTTGATATCTACCTCAGAACAGGACTATTTTTTCTGTGCTTCCTCTACGGTACAGAGCTAGTCCCTGCCAGAAGTGCTCTAGAGGGACCTATCAGTGCACCTACCTGATCTTCATTGGGAAACTCAGGTGTGCTTTTAAATGAACCAAGTTCTGCACCAAAACTTTTCACCCCAGCGTACGTCTAATGTTATACTAGGAAAACAAACAAAAAAAACCTCTCAGTTGTTCTCTTCTTATTTTAAAATACTTGAGCTGTACTACAAGTGCTAATGTGGTTTGTTCAGTTGTAAGCATCCTAGCAGCAAATGCTGCCTGCATCTATAGAGGCATGTCCCTTATTAGCTAATTCTCTCACATCAAGTTCATTTAAATCTATTTGTGCCAGACCACCCTCTTTAAAAAGTGGAAGGAGGAGGATGGGATCTCTTGCTACTCAGGCTCCCATCCTATTTATACTGAATGTTTAAGGATGCTTTACAAAACTTTCTCAGTCTCCTCTTGTAATTCAAATCAATTGTAGCCATAAAACAAAAATTCTGGAATTTATATTCCTCTCTTTACCCCCCCACCTCCCTCCCCCGCCTTGTAAAAAAAAAAAAATAAAAGGTTTAATTTGATAATTGAAGAAATAAAAGGTTCTTTTTAAACCTGACATTAAAAATCTCTAATAAAAATGGGGAAAATGAAGGTCTAGGATGACAGTCTTTATCAAAGTGTATATAGAGACATTATATGTTCCAGTAATTGTTTAGGCCGGTGAATTAATGAATCCCTGGCTGTAAGTCTCCATTTGAAATGATTTCAGTGGTGTCTGCTGCTCTGCTGCTTTGGAAAAGCCTGTTGTCTGAAGCTCTGGAGAAGGGCCTTGAACCCTGCCATTCAATCCCTTTCAGCCCATCAGCTGAGTCTAATTGCCAGAAAGCACACGAGACCCCTAAGCCTGATTGTTCCCCGACCTCCTTTGAGGTTCTGAGGCATGAAAAGCAAAAGGGAAAAAAAAGCTCTCTTTTGATCTTCTGTTTCTTTCTCTCTCTCTCTCTCTTTTTTTTTTTTTCCCTGCCTACTCCTACTCTAAGAATGACACATTTCTTTATATGGCTTCTCCTTCTTATAAAGACAATAATTAATAAGGCCTTTATAAAATGAGGCTTGAATTGGTGTCACCTTCAAGGGTGGTCTGGAGCTCTGAAGTGAAACCCCCGGTGGGCTTAGGCATTGCATGGCCTTTGAACAGGTCAGGTTTAAATACCCTGACCTCAATTTTCACTCTCCTCCACTAATGAGCCGATTCACACATGGATACAAAATTATAGGAGGGAAAAGACAAAAGGAGCAAGGTGTAGTTGACACCACATTGGCCAAATTTTATTACCATCTTTGTGCCTATGACATCACAGCTGTGGACATTGTCAAAGTGGTGAAACTGCTCGTTTTCTCCCCTATCCCACTTCTTTTTGTCCCCTGCCATCAGCTTTATATAATTACTTTCACAAACTCACGCTCTCTGCCTATTATTTGCTTGGATGTCATGAAGCTGCAATGTTAGGTGGGACTGGGGACCAGTCTGGGTTCTCCTGTGGTTATGCATGCAGAACTGGGTCTCTTTTCTTGAGGTTCTGCTTCGCTGCCTCACTGACAATTGTGAGGATAAGGCTGCATTATGTGTATCTATTCTATTTCACAGGCTTATCAATTTGACATCAGAAGTTATAAAAAAAAGTCACACCAGGGACGTTACGTGTCCATTAAATGAAAATTCTTGATGGTTGACATTGAATGAGTTGTCAAAGACAGTAAGACACGCATTGCATAAGTTTCTCTATTAATGTGAAGCGTTTAACAAGTTTATTAGAGAAGAAGCTAAAGGGAGGAAAAACGATGCTATGACAGCCACACCCGTGGGCTGTAAACCTGTCAAATCCCATCAGAGGAGCAAGGTCAGTGTTTGGATTGAAGACTGGATCAGTAGGAGGCACTCTTCCTCTGAGTCAGTGGATCCTACACCCGGTGCTCTCCTAGCGGTATATAGGACACCGCCTCGGGGCTAATTCACAAGCTAACGTTTCTGCGTGACACAGCTATAACATGTTGTTGATAAGCTAAGAAACAAGCACTGAGTATTTCTAGTAATTAAAAGAAAAAAATTCCACGCCACTTTTTCTTACCGTAGGAAAGCTGACTCTCATCACACAGTTAGGTTCTACCCTCCTGAATTTTTAATATGGTTTCAAATGGTTGTTGTTTTTTCATGTCTTGTCCCGAGATGTTGTGCAGTGTTGTGGTTAAGCACAAAGAGGTGAGCATCGCCAGGTCCCGACTGATGCCCCTGCCTTCATCTAGCTTCTCAGGGGTGGTGAAAAAATACATACAACATGCCGAAAATCCTTGCACTCAGAGACAGTATGCCAGTACCTGAGTGCCAGATTTGGAGGTCTCACCTCTCAGGCAAAACTCAAAATTAACTAACACTCTTCTTATTAGGAACAAATCAGACTTTACAAAATCTGTTCATTAAGGCTCATAATACAAGTCGATAATCCCTTCAACCTTCTGCAAAATACTGACAGCTCTGAACTGTAAAACAACGGGTACATAACAATGTACAGGAACTCTCCAAAAGTTACTCAAAACGGAATTACTTAAGGTTGGATGTTATTATCTACCACCATTATTTTTTTCATGCAGTCAATTTCAAGGAAAAATATTTGGTAAAATGTCATCATTTACACTTAAAAAAAGAAAATTTACAGTCTTTGTTTCCTCTTTGCATTTTTCTGATACAAATTAGTTTTGCAAGCATTAGCTTTGCAACTGTAATACTAAAGAGAACGTCCTAGAGGATGCAGGTATATACACAATATTCCAAAAGAGAAATATTTCAAGGCACAAAACACCAAATTCAGTATGTTAAAACACGCACGCACCAAATCATTTCAGTCTGAGGTATTAAAGCCTCTAAACATCACAAACAATATTGTATGTACATATATATGCATTTTCTGTATAGGCATGTGATATCTGTGTCTGCCTGTGGTGATGGAAAAGAAAGTAACATGTAACTACCACAGCCAATTTTACGAAATATATTAAATCCTCAGTGGCACTTGAAGACGTTTTGCATTTCAGCAGGATAAGGCAAATGGATGCTTTTTGTACTCTTTTTTTTTTCCTTCAAATCATGTATATTAAGGACATTTGCTGGCAGACACTTCCCATATTGCATCGGGACTGCCAATGAACAATCAAAATGAGCTAATAACTCTCTTTGGGCACAAGCTGATGGAAGAAAGCAAACTGGAATAACCTGATGTGGCCTCACCAGTGGCTTTTTGTATGACAGCTAATCACGGCTATAAGCAAAGAATGGATTAATTATTTTCTCTCTCCCTCTTTTTTTTTTTTTATCATTTTCTATTTAACTTCCAATGTGCTTGTATATGTACGAATACGTGCTAAAAATTATCAAATCTGTAACGCATACATTCATCTCAAAATAAGAAAAATTAGTATGGGTTTTAGTTAAAAAAATGCAAGCCAAATAATGCAAAATTATACACTTATTATTGTCAGGATTAGAAATTCTGTGAGCCTGATCTTCAATTAATATAGCTACATAAATGTCCATTGAATTATGTCAGCTTTTACCTGCTGAAGATCTGGCCTTCTAAATGGATAAACGCAGTCCATTGCATTAGAATGGGACTGTGATACATATGAAATAAGAGTCCCAGTTGGGCTGCAGGAACAGCAGTGTATCTGACTCTTAGCAAGGTAGTACCATGCGGTGTTTTGCAGTGCTGAGCAAGGAAATTAAATGAACAATTGCTGAACAACAAATTAGATGATTTTAATTTGAAAAAAAAAAGAAAGTCGAGAAACAAAGAAGTTTGGTAGCATAACCATAACTCCCCTACTCAGAACACAGAGATTGAATCGGATTCTTCCCTTTTTCTTTCAGCGCTGTTAGCCCAGTTCCTATCTTCTCAGATATATTCAATTTCTAGGCTATTTCTTGTAGTGTATACAATAGCAAAACTAGGTCTTCTCTATACAGCAGAGGAAGGAAGCGAAGGAGAGTCTGAAAATTTGGCTTAGCAGACTTGATCTGAATTGGGCACTGCATCCTTCTGGGGGAGAGGGGATATCCTAGAGCCAATTGTTCGAATATAGAAAATATATCATGGTTATGCTACATCAAATAAGTTCTTTTAATACTAAGTCTGTTTCTTTTCACACAGAACACAACTGTGCATACTGACAGGGAGAAAAGGTGTACGTCCTATTTTCAATTGCATATAAAATACTTCTGAAATATATTCAAACAAATAATAGTCTGAAATGCCCCGTTCCTCACTCTTTTACTATGTTTTATAGTACAAGAAATCAAATGGGCTTTTTGGTGAGGAAAGCAGTGGTAGCAGAACTTGGTCATGTAAAATGGAAATATCAATCTAGTGAAAAAGCCTGAGATAAATTCAAATATCTCATCGATTAGAATTTAGCTGAACATACTTACATAAATGTAAGAAAAGCTGTGATTAAATTCATAAGAATTTTACCAGGCTAACCTTGTAAATCCTGTCCTGTTCGAGGATGAAGAATATTTGTTAAACAAGACTGAATGAATGCCCATTTGAGAGCAATGTTTCATTTTTATAGTAATTTAGTTATTCTTCGCATACACACAAGAAAAAAGGGGGGGGTGGGGGAGTGAGGAGGAATGCCTTCCTTCTGAGACCACCCACAACCAGCAGAGTGAAGAGCACATGGGCTTCTCCATAGATTGTGTCTGAAACTGCTAATACCCAACAGCCAGCACACCCTCCAGGGAAGCAGCTTAGACACGAAACTAATAAAGACATCTGCACATGTCTCCCTGCAGACACGGCTCCAAAAGGGATGCCTCCTCACCAATATTCCCTTTGACAGCAACATTCTAATAGGTACCTTATGAATGCTATACTGCTAAAATTATAAAAGTGCTGCCTGTGGAAATATTTCTTTAAGTATGATCTCCCCCCACTCCGCATACTCAACACACAGCTATCATTACATTCATAAACCTATCACAGCATCACTAATTATAGGAGTTCAAGAGCAGTGGAAATCTTCACTTCCTCATCACTCCACTCATCTGGTGTTTGTTGCAATTTCAGTCCCTTGGTGTTATTGCTGTGCAGAGAAAGAATGCAATGGTACCATTGGCTTCTTTTCCATTAGAGATTCCTGGTACCAAGCTGCAGTCATTGCACCAAGCCTTGCTGGAAGTGCAGAAATTTGCTGTAAAATTTCTTCCTCTCCAGTAAGTAACCTGCACACCTGAATTAAAGCTTTATAAATTTCAGTGCAAAATAAATTCAAGTCTGAGGGCACAGGAATTTCAATGTTGCTGGCTCCAGGAGATGCTTGAGATTTTGCCCCAGCGTAGGCACCAAATAATCTGCAGGTTGGCCAAAAAGTTTGTTCTTCCCATTAGCCTAAGAAAAGCTGACCTCTTGGTCTCCAGCATGCAGTGACAGATTCATTATTTTTCCATCTTTCCTAATGCATGCGCAGTTTGAACAAAAACCTAAACTTGGTCAAATTCTGTACCTGTGGGTAAGTCACTAATTGGCTGAAAAACACGTTCAGATATTTTTGGTATTAAAAGTTTATCACTAAGGAGACTTTGCTGAAAGTTGTTATGGATAGAAAAAAAAAATCCTTTTTTAATGAATTCAATTGAGGAGAAGCTGATAGAAACACCAAATGGCAAATACTTTCTTTTTCAAACAATTACAGCATTATTTTAGTGAAATCTGTTCTGTAACAATGAGAGAAAATTAGTGTGTGTTCTGCTCAAAAGATATTGCAGGATGGATTAACATTTATGATCCAAAGTTCAGTGACTTGGATGTTTTCATTTTCTTTTTTTTATATATTAATTGGATTTTCCAGTATACACTGAAGTGGTAAAATGCATTTAATCAATATGCTTTGGGACTAAATTAGCAAAGTACTAATTTTGTTGTCCAAGGTTATATTATGTATTGTACATTTTTAATCACAGTATTCTCAGTTTATTTCTCATTTGTGAATCTTATGATCCCACTGTGTATAATGCAAAGAGAACAAGAGCCAGAGAAAGGCTCAGGAGTTTAAACAGATAGAGACAGAATGGTTTCAGAGGGCTGGGTTTATTAGTGTCTCATCCTAACCTGAACCGAATGACATGAAATTGTTACACAGTCACATTTCCTGACAGTTAGCAAGAGCTGCAGTACCTCATCCAGCATTGTCTCTTATATTTTAACAAACCTTCCAAAAGAGAGCTGCCACTGAAGAGGTCTGGAAGGCAGCAGTTTGAGGGAAGCTGACTCTAAATGCTTCCCCTCTCCCAGGTGTAGCCTACATCCTTCAAGGGTAACACCGCGGAGGAGCAGGAGGTGGGAAAGCAGCCCTGAAGGGCATTACCAGGACAGCCTGGTGCTCATCCAGCTGAGGGAGAAACAGGACAAAGGAAGCTGAGAGGACTGCTCCACAAAGGAAGAAAACTTCCATTAAACAGCAAGAAAAGGGCTGAGGAGGAAACCTGGATCAGATACCTGATACTCTTGTACCCAGGAAGGAGAGCTAGTGTGGAGCACTCTATAGGGCAGACAGTGTAAGTGTTTCTGGTCATATGGTTGAGGACAAGGAGGAAGGATATCTACCTGCCTCCAGCCTCGTGCCAACCCCTGGGAGAGAAGAGCAGGACAGAATCCTCATAGAAGAGCAAAAAAAGGAAGAATTTCCAGGCCACTGCTGAGGTTCCAAAGTGCTTGTATCACTTCTGAACATTCCCAGATCCGTACAAATTTGACCCAGGTTAAGTGTGGCCAAAAGATCACATTTCTACAGAACCGTACAGAGCCTATAATACAGAATTTATGACTCGATGCTTTTATGCTAGGACTAAGCCTGTCATTACAATGTTGTTACTGTGTTGTATAACTTTTGACCAGCTTAGTGAATTTATATGAGATCACTGTTTCACATTGCAGAACTGTATTCTCTTTTACCAAAAGCTACGAGCCCCAAACTGATCTGATTCATTCTGTGGGCTGAGAAGGACTGCTGTAGTTTACACAAAGACAAGGCAGGAAAATAGACCTTCCCCATCTAGCTGGGGATTTCTGCTAGTTTAAGGCCTGAAAAATCACTAAGCATAGGACAGGATTCATCGTAATGGAGCAAAGGGAGGCAGCTGGTAGGGTTTTAAACTAAGTTTACAATAATGGAGCAAATTTAGTATCAAAGTAGCGTCTTCCTCTAGAACATCTCATTTCCTCCCTCCACCTCCTGCTGCCCACCTTTCCCCCCTTCCCCCCAGCACATCATGTTTGTTCCTTTAGACCATGTTTTTCTGTCACCTTCTCTCAAAATAAAGGAAGTGACATTCACAGTGCAACACCACTAAAGGAAAAGCTATTCTCAAGATTCACTTTTAGTCTGAGTCTTTTCAAAGGGAAGCACAGGTTAAATATATATATATATATATGCATGTGTGTATGTATATATAAATGTGTTGCTTTGGCAACTGCCTGAGGCTGGCACTGCAGTCCCCCTCCCAAGCATGCTTGGAGGCGTGAGGTGCAGTGCCTGCAGCACTTCTCAGGGGGTGGCTTCTCAGCATCACCCCCTAGCCACAGGCTGTACCTGAAAGGCACATGGAGGTCTTGTCTCTAATGGGTCAGGATGGAAAGTAATGATTTGCTCAGTAGTGGAGAACCAGTGTTAACTGTCTAAAATGGTGTGAATGGCTCAGATGTTCAAGGGCAGTCTATCAGGCACCAGACAGAATTATCAGGATCACCTGTCTGTCAGCTGCATTACCTGGTTTCCCCCAGTTCATTTGTTTTAAAGGAGTCAGTGGGTTTACTTCAAACAAATGCAGCAACCGAAACAAAGCAGAAACAGCTCCTTGCTATGGTTCTTGAAGAGAAAAGGGGAAGAGTAACATATTTAAACATAAAGTTGAACAAAAAGGTTTAAAATTTGCAACTGATGCTGTGCAGTGAGGAGATAAGAGCCTTCCAGACAAGTTAAAATGCACAGATATGCCAATCAACTCCAGATAGATTCAAGGGGTGGTGAACACAGATTACTCACATTACACCAGGCTATCTCAAGTTACTCAAATGACATAAAGGGATACAATAATCACACACTTGTCTCATTGTGTCAACTTTTTAACAGGGGAAAAGCCATTGTCCACTTCAAGAGGAAACAGCAAAGCAAACCAGATCAGATTATTCTCAAGTGAATTGTCAGGTTGAGGGGGTTTTCTACTTATCTGATAGTAGCGCAGACACCGATGGCAAACAGCTCACCTGACTGCACACAAGAACCCATTCTCAAAGGCAAAAAGCAATCTGTCTCAGTTATTAAAAAAACAAATTGGACAATCAAACTGGAAATTTGCCTTCTTTCTTAAGAGAGCTGATGTATCGGACCAGTGTTGCCTAGGATACAACCCCAGTGCCTTTATGCAGACAAAATACCCACATAGAATTGGGTGAACGCTGGGAAAAAACTCCTATGGGACATCTGGGAATTTTTTTCCTCTTGTTCACAGCTCTTATGCATCTATTCCTCGTAGCATTCATGGTATGGGCACTGAAACTGGCTGCTGAGCAATATAAAGCTATTTGGGGTGATGAAAACAGAAAGGCTCAAGGTCTTTACAAAAAGTGAAAAACTATTATCTGTAAGTGGGCAAGGTCTCTGTTCATTCTGAGACCTTTAAGTTACCAAACACAAAGCCTGCTCAGCTGGGCTTTGCATTTAAGGGGATTGCACTGTAAGATGACAAAATAATTTCTTCCATGTGGATTCTAGCACAGTATATATGCACAGCTTCAATACAAGAATGACGTGGTGCGATGTCAGCTCATATCAACTGGCAACTTTGAATAAGCTTCAGAGGGCAGTGGATTTGCTCCTTTCTGTCTGTAAAAGACACATGATACTATTTTCTTTAACCAGCTCTCCAAGGATGCTATGCAGTCTAGAGAAGAGTTGACCTTCTAAGCCAGTAAGAGGGCCACTGATGAACTAACCTTTCTTTTTAAAGGTCTCTCCTGACTTTGTTCGAGCCCGTGCCTTCCTGCACAGTGGGTATCTATCTGACTATCTGGACACAGCAAGGGAACCTTGGGTTTAAGAGGTACTCAAGGAGTTTCAATGCACATCCTCCACTGGGCCATCCTTACAGTGCCTGTGCAGTGAAGATGATGAATCAGCTGTGGGGTTTTTTTTTTTGGTGTTTTTTTTTTTTTTTGTCAAAGACAAGAAAAATTCCTTTTGGGGGATTAAAAAATGATAAAGCTAAGAGGCTTTTCTTAGTAAGAAGTGACAGTCAGCTACAGATCAAAGGACTAGAGTCCTTCAGTCTCCAACCAGTCTCTTAAAGGCCCACACCTAACCAGATCATGGTATAAATTAAATTAATTTTCTCTCTGAAAGAGAAATTCTCATCAGAAATTAAGGAAACAGAAATTAATGCTAAAAGAAAAATTAACATTTTAATGCTAAGCTTAATTGTCAATACAACACTGTTTGGTGCATTTTGCAAATATTTCTTCTAAATCCGAGGTAGACCTCAGATCTGAACAAGCTGTTACAAAGTTTTGGGAGCCTTCTCCTGTGAGTTTCCGAGTCATTTGACTACACTGCAGTAGGTGTGATGGATGTTAGCCCTGCTTTGCTCAGTTTTCTCCCATAACCTCACCTTGTTATTAAGGTGCAGCCACCTTCTTCAGTGTTTCTGCTTGAGATCTCTACTGCCAGGACTACAGATTGGTATGTGTGCCGCAAGTCTCACACCTGAGCCTCTATTCTGAGCCTCGTAGAGGCTGTGCTACAGAACCTGACTAAGTGGGGGCTAAATGACCTCCCCCCCATTGCTGTTCCAGCTCCAGTGCATGTTTTATTGCGTATCTCAAGCACAGTAACAGCAGAGTTGCTGCTTTCAAAAATTGTGGTGATTCACAACAACACACAGTAAATCAGAGCAGAACTCCAAATGTAAAGTCCAGCAATGTGAGTATGAAGATAATTAGTAATTGGGACTTCTGCTTTCCCTGAACCCTTGTATTCCCGGAAAAAAAAAAAAACATTACTAAAGCATTAAGGCAGAGGAAATGATAATAAGGCTAGGCACCACCAAGCTGTCCATGTCCTAGTCAGAACAGCTTTTGCATTTTTAATTTTCTCCCTGCACCCCTATAAAACAGGAAACATTTTCTGTGAGTTTAGTACACACCGTGTACAGAAGTTTTGTGACTCTGCCCCCCAGGCCCCTGCGTGTTATCACTTCAAAGGCACTGATGTCTTTTTAAACGTCCCTTTTGACAACTCAGAGCTCTGATCTGGAAGTTGAAATTGGCTAAACTGAGATCTGATCATCGGCAGTTTTACTTCCAGCGGTATCCTGTGCTTGCAGTAATAAAAGCAGTGATTATCTTTGATATGGTTGATGATGTTACCAGGATAGCAGACATTCCAGCTGCTTAATTTAATTCCAAATCCCAGTGATAGCATCTAATGGCTGGTGTTTAGCTAGTGCTACAGATTTCATTTTGTACTGACCACTGATACTGTCAAGGTAGCTTTGTGTTCCCACCTGACTGCAGAGTCCCAGCAGATCACTCACCAGGTAACCAGGCTGCCTTAAAGCAGCAGTCTAGATCTCTTAAATTAAAATCCTGGGACTGATTAAATGGCAGTAAAATCTGACCAAAAAAAATCTCTCGATGCTACTAATAATTTAGGATTATATATGAGAAAATTGAAGTACAGAAGGCCAGAGATCTTACTGCACTATAAGATGCAGAGCTATTGTGTTGAGGCCAAGACTGCACGTAGTCACAAAACTTAGGGCCCTGCCAATTCTGCCTCTTTTCCCGGGGGAAAAGACATGTTAGGATACCTTAGAAATGCACTATATGTCACACTCTTGCATTTTCCAGCAGGTGTTAGGAGAACCATGAACAGTCAGGCTGCAGTCTACTGATTTCCTGTCTACTATTTTGTTTATTATGATGGTTTTCACATGCTAAAATTTCTGTTCATTACTAATATCAGTTCGGCTTTTCCTTAGCTATATATTCTAAGTTAATTTGGTCCATCAGAACTATCGTAAGTTCTTTTCAGTATCTTGGGCATGCTAGAATATAATATCAGACAAAGATAAAAAGAATTTAATATAATGGGCATTCTTTACCTTTAAAGAGCTGAAACAGCCATGAGAAATGTGATACTAATTAAGACAAACCTTATTGGAATACAGTAAGTTTGGTCAGATTTCTCTTTCTGGAGAGGCCTGTTCAACACTGCGGTGGTCAGGCACATTTCTGAGCCACTCTGGAAAACTGGATTAAAATCAAAGCCCTGAATTACAAACTGCAATAATGACAAAAGCATTTGCTTCATCATTTGTGGACACCTCTTGTATAAAACAATCCAGATCATCACAGAAGCTGCTGGACTTCCCTAGCAGATTAGTACTGGAGACCTCACTTCATGTCCATCTTTTGTTTTTATCAGTAGTCCCAAGCATTTGCAAGCACTAGGGCAATTCTGAGAACACATTTTTTTCTTCTTTGTGGCACGCCTGCTTTGTCTCTTCTCACAAACATTCTCAGGATCAGTTAACATCCTCTAGTTCACAGATAAAAGCGAGACTAGAACAGAAAATCTGCAGTTTTCAAGGACATCTTCTGTTAGGAGAGTTTGAAAACAACACACACTGTCCACAGGCACAGAAATCTCATAGTTAAGTGGGTTCACCCTGTGGTTTTTGCTGGCCGCATAACAAGAGAGAGACAGTGTTCTGGAAACGTGGCAGTTGCCATCATTCCAAAGCTAGGATGCTGCATCTTTGGTCCAGGACAGCTGCCAGGAAAGGTGACTGTGGAAGCAGGCTGAGGTAAATGTACGGCCAGCATGCTGATTTGCAACACAGCCTTTTCCAAAGGGAAAGCTGACTGTGTTGGAGTTGTCCGTGCTTATGTAGGAGGAGTTTGCTGTTCCTCTCAATCCCCTGGTCAACTATTGCTCTGCAGAAGGTCTTTCCCTGAGCTAATGAAGAGGAAAGGAACAAAAACAAAATGAGGAAGAAAAACAGTCCAAACTCAGAATAATTCAGGAGACATGCTGTCTAGCTATAAACAACCTGCTATCCCTGGTTTTATCACTAGGTAGAGTGTAATTAAGAGATGAAATGGATCCATATAATTAAGAGATGAAAATGATACAATGTGCACTGCACTGGGCATATTGTCCTTGCACTGTGTCCCACAGCAATGGGTGTAGCCACCTAAGAATCATGGTATTTACTAGAGGATGAACTTAAAGAAAGAGTTGGACAAAACAGAAATGGGTGAATCTTGGACTATAAAACAAAGAGAAGTCCTTCTGGGACAACATAAGATCTCTTTCTGTTGCACTACGCCATTCTTAAGTGAGCAGTGGAGTGTGGCATATTTAATGCAATAAAAAGAAAAACCAGAAGAGAGAGAAGATCGTGTCTATAAGCTGTCAGTCATCCAGATGCAAAAAAGGACTTCTATTCCTCACATGGGATTCTGGTTTAGCAAGCTCTGTTTGAGAAAATCTACTTCTAGTCCAAATGCAAAGTCAGACTGCAGGAGCTTTTGGAGCTCTTCTGAAATTGGAAGGGAAGAGAGAGTGTAGAAACTGCATTATGGAAAATGATTTTATTTTTTTTGTGCGTGTCTTTTCCTTCTACCTTTTAAACACCCTTAATGGTACTTGTTCTATTAACCTCTTCTGAACTGCAGCCTGCTGATCTGTTGAAATAAAGATGCTGCTGTACCCTGCTGCTATTCCAATACATGATGAAAGCTGGTCGTTCTCACAGAAAATCCTGCTGAAATCATGAGAAGACTCCCTGAGTAAGGGCTATGTCAGGTAGTGACAAATACTTTTTTAAGGGGAGCTTGAAATTAAAATACCTTTTAAAAAATGTACCTGTGTCTGTGCAGTAGAAGAAGACAGATTCTCTGCTGGAAACCTTTTTGACTGGATGAGATACAGACTAAGATAGAAAGTAAGTAAATAAGAAGGAGAAAGAGAGGAATCTTATTTACAGGAGGAACAAAGTCACTAAGAAAAATACTTTGGTCCCAAATTCTCCATCTGTCTCACTGGCATGCATATCCAGACCTTTGCAAGCTTTCCTAACTCCTCAGTCCTTTTGTGAGCACTGAGATGTGCACGGCACTCACTGCTCCAGCACAGGAGCTGGCTGCTCCAGTGACCTTGGCAGCTGAAGGACCCAGATGCCCAGCTCCAGGATGAATCTCTGCAGCAGTGTCACGGGGTGTCAGCTCATCTTCCCTAGCCTCCTCCTTGGCTTTGCTGACAGACCTGCCTGTGGGGTCTGGTGTGGGGTCAGCTGCTGCTGTGCCGCTATGTCCTCCTTGAAGTCACTTTCCTTTGATTTCTGAGGATGAGGTGCATTCTCTTGACAAGATGCATCTATAGTGTTTGATTAGGGTAAAAGAAGAGTGGGGTGGGAGAAGGAACATTCCCTATATTTTTGTACACTCAGTATGTTAGCTGCCTGCAGTCCAACCAGTTTCCAAATGACACAGAAAACTTAGAGCCTTCTAGGAAGCAGAGAGACAAAATACTAGAGAATTTTATAGACCTTTATATACCTAATGGAGATGTTAAATAAAATCTAGTAGGCTAATAAAAACTAAGCATGATAGAGATATAACATATATGTTTATTATGAAAAACACCATTAGTAAGAAATAGCTTATTTTTTATACTTTCATTTGAAACAGTGAATTTAATAACAATAACAAATGATACGATTACTTCATGAAACCTTCTTTGTACCTGAAAGGCCTATGAATATAGAAGTACATTGGGCCAAATACTGAAGGTCTTAGGCAGAACTGATTTTAGTGGAAATAAAGCTTGATGGACTAAAGGATTTGGTCAGTAATTTATGGGACCCTTATCTCTGATCCACCTTCTAGGAATGCTAGCTCATGGTACAGAGCGATGTAATATGCTTAAATATCTATGATTAATTCGGGTAATCTGGTTTATAGAGCCTGCTTATGTAAATGAAAAGGATTTACCTTTATGTCTGAGATGAAAAAAATATACATCAGATACAGCGAACCACATATTACAGAAAAAGGCCTGGCTGAATTGTATTAATGTCTCAAAAATGTTGAGAAATACTGTATCTTCTCCTTAAGCCAGTAATCATAGTACCTACAAATTGCATATCTTATCCTACTTTACACATACGCAGAAGTGGGCAGCAGCTGTTTTGAAGGCGGTATATCTCCAATTTGTACTCCTTACAACACGCTTTTCAAAGCACAACAGAGAACTGTAGCTAAAGACTTAAAATGAGAAGAGGGCTGTGAAGGATTAATGCTTTACCTGGTAAATGGAGAGGAAGTCAACTATCAAAGAAAAACAGCAACAGTCCATGGTCCGGCCTTAAGGGCTGGAGATTTTCATGTGATGAAGTGGTAATTCAGTTCAAAGTATGAGGGACACTTTGTATTGAGAATTCCCTTCATGTATCCGCCCAACAAGAGCTACAAATTGAGAGATAGTAAAGACTGGAGGGATCAGTGTGATCATCTCATCTGACCCTCTCTATACGACAGAGCACAGGACTACGCTGAGCTAGTTCTTGTTTGATAAACTGACTGTCCTCTTTAAAAACCATCTTCCACCTCCATTGGCATCTAGGAAAAAAATTCACCAACTACAGCTCTGAAGACACGGATCCTTGAGAAAGGATTCCCAAGGGATTTAAACTGTCCAAAACCAGCGAGGATTCTCTGAGCCACACTCTCCTTGTTTCATTCAATATACGGCCTGGCCTTGGTCCTTGCCAGCACTGCGCCAAAGGAACCTTCAAGGCACATGCAATTCAAAGCATCCTTCAGACCACTCGATCTCATGCACTGAGCAGCTCTGTTTTCCTTGTTTCACCAGCAAGTACCATACTGCTACTGTATGAATGCATACATGTTGGAGATAAATGGCTATGTACCTATGAAAAGCCACCGAAAATTGGACTTTTCCTCGCCCAGTTGGGTTACCACAGACATTTCCCAGACCTAGAAGAAAAGCTTGATAATTCGCAGTGGCTAAGATTGTCTTTCAAACTGACTAACAGTATATAACATGCAGTCATTTCTCAAAAACTAAAAGCTGGGGAATTTGGGGGAAAAGTACAACTTCCGCAGCTTCAGATGACAGCAGATACCAGAAAAAAAGAAACAGTAGCAGGAGTTCTAGATCCAGTTCAGACAAAGTAAAATCTGATTTATTCGAAAGGTATCTGTGCCCTGCAGTATTTCTGAGACAAGATGGTGTGGCTGAGTGGGCTTAGACTATAATACACTTCAGTAAAACAGAGTTTAAGACGATATTCCACACAGATTCATAGATTATTTTATCTACCTTACCCTGCAGTACAATCGTACATGTAATCTGCATTGGCAAAATCAATTACTTTAGTAAAACAATGTAAATAAGAAAAGGTGTACATAAATGCTCTTATGTCATATTAAAGAAAAATCAACACCCTCAACCACTAGAGATGCTCATGAAGAGATAAAACACCTCAAAGCAAAACATCTCTGTGCAGCTATTTCATGTCAAGGCAATTATAGTCATGTTATTAGGAAAGATAAGGGAGGGAGCAGTGTTGTCATATAGGAAGAAGAGAAAACAAACCTTTAAGCAATCATGTAGAGCATGCAGAACATCTTAAAGCTGGTGAAAGAACAAAGCTTAGCACTGTCAGGGTATTGATCTGTTCCAGAAGGTGCAGAGTTCTGCACCACTGTGATTGCCTTCCCTGCTGGGTTTAGAGAGGTCTGAAAGAATACAGTATTGATCCGGCCCAGTTCCTGAGAAGTAACTTAGTGATAAACACTGACTCCAGTCCACCAGCTCTGAAAGCAAACTGTTGAAAAATAGCACAGCTCTGTCCTGCACACAGCTCCCGTTATGCAGATAACAATGCATACATAATACCAGTGCTCTCTTTGTTTGTAGCAGAAAAACAGCATTGTCCAGTGGCAAGAACATAACACCTGAATAACCTAGAGCTCTGAATTTAACAAACCTGTTTTCATTCCATTTCTTACCATTCACCATAATGCTTTGGGAAGACAAAAGACTTCCTAAATTTTTGTTAAAGACTAGAAAACACTCTCCCCATTTATTTCCTTGCCTATCAGTTAAATCATTAGGATCTGCAACATCTGAGCATTCAAAAGAAAGCATTTCTACTCTTAAATTCCTAGAACAATACTGTCCTGGAGAAGTAAAATTCATGCCAGTAACTAAAGGAGGCAAAAAAGGCCAGCATACACCTGCATTTCCAAAGTCTACGGCTTCAGTATCTTCCCTTGCTGGTTGCAATATGGCTTAACACCAGTTACACCAGAGGATTACAGATGTGGGGAGAAAAGAAATAGATTTTAAAGTTGGTTAAGAAATACGAGTACAAACTTTAGTCAGACAAACTACAAAGATACAACGGGTTGTTAACTGTTCCAAGAAGTGCTACTAAGTGTGGCGCAAGAAGCAGTCTGTCAGATGGAGTCTTCAGCAGTTGACTCCTGTTCTCTCCCAATCCAACCTCAAAATGTAAGTTGGCAAAGATGAACCGAATCACCTTCCATGAGATTTTGTTGTCTTGTTGTGAGTTTTGTTTTGGTTTTTGTTATTGTGGTCTTCCTGAAGATATCTGGGGATTCCTTGAACTTTTATTGCCTTAAGCATGAAACTCTTCTTGACTGATTCCGATCATCAGCTTGACCCTGGGCACAACATCAGCCACAGGATTTCCCAATGTGCCAGCACTGGACCTTGCTCCTGGGAGTCCTGGCTTCCATCCTCGTGTTTTTATGCACAGCTGAGAACTACAGTTACTGGGTCAATTTTTCACAAATCATGAAGGCAATGAATTTCCAACAGGATTACTGCTGGACTGCATGAGACCACTCACAGAAGGCCCTCGAGAGAACTATTGCCTGTTTTCTCTCTCCATTGCACAGGTGCATAACCTCACCTGTGTGCCCCATCCCTTCACACTGAAAGAATTTCCCCTTCAGGCTCTGTTAGGTCTGCTGAAAGATGCTCCAGCTTTTTACTAAGCAGACACAGATCTTTTATCACATCACTTCTGCAAACAGCGCACATACATTTTTTATTTTAGGGCTTGTTTTCTTTTTCCTTTCTCTATTTCTTCTGCAACTCTCATCACTGAGAACAAAAGAAAACTGTTTACCAGACATGGGCACCTGGCTTGGGTTTTGTTTTCCTCTTTTACTCTCTGAATTCAACACTGTTTTTAAATAAAGAGACGCAGAAGCAGCAGCAGACCTCCTGGGTCAGCCAGGTCAGCTTTCTCTATCGAGCAGGATTTTCCCATACACTCTGACCCCCTCAAGGATTTTATCTAGCCTGTTTTTTGAACACCTCTAATGATGGTGACTCAGCTACCTCACTAGACAGCTTATTCAACTGTCTAGCCTAATTGCTCTTAGGGTCATTTTGATTTTCTTGGTACGCAATGTGAAATTTTCTTTTTTAATTTCTAGACCATTTCTCTATCAAGAGATAGGAGGAAGCAATACAATTCCTTCCAAAACTGGAATTCCTTTCTCATGCTAGTATCTGTAAAGCATAGTAACACATACATAACATCTTCCCCATTTCTTAGCCTATGCGTAGGCTGAATATTGTTTGTTTAGAGAAGGGATCAATGAAAATAGCAGCTGCAGATGTCCTGGCACCCTGTTTTCCTACAGGAGTGGGGCTGGTATCCTCAAGATAATTTCACATGGATGAAGGAATGGAGGGTCTGAATGCCAGACTTCCACCTCTTGAAGAACAAGACTGGGAAAGACAACCAAGCATCAGGGCAAGGTAAATACCATTATGACAATGATGGAACAACTCTTCAGCCCATCCTGGGGAAAAAAAAACCGCACTCCTTTTCATTAGTTCAGGGAGATTCAGGTAAGAGCACCCACAAAGTAACTGTAAACGAGATTTGGGGATGTTGGGTCAGCTGTACAGCAGAGAAAAATTGGTTCCCTTGATTCATCAGGGAGGTGTCATTCATCCTCAGAAAGCAACACAGCCTGAAGACTGCTAAAGATTAACAGGCCATAGCAAAAGCTTCTAACCCAAATTTGAGGAACTCGGTCAGACAGAACTGTAAGCTAATATCCCAAAATAGCATCACAATCTGCTATCAGCTGGGATTCTTTCAGCAAGAGCCACCAGTGTGCAGCCTGGTGGAAGCATAAAATTGCATAAAGCAGAGGTAGCTCTGGCTGGCACCTGCAGCATACTGGGGAACACATTTGCAAGAGGTTCCCAGCGCTGTCCCACTTTCGAATGCAAAAAGAGCAATGCTGCCTCATAAAGGGATGCAGACCACATCCAGTGACCTTCTAGCAGTGAGCTTAATCTTTAGTTTTGAAAATAAATTTAAAGTTTGGCCCATGATCTTCACAAGAATGTATAGCTCTGCCTTACAATACTGATTAGCATCAAGGTAGAAAGCTGCAGAAAAAGCCAGCTAACGAGAGGCACTAATGAGTGTTTTCATTTTATTGTACTACTTTTCAGATCATTTTGATTAAGCCCTGATTTTTATGTGAAATGTTTAAAAATAAGATAGGGAAAGCTAATTCTTCCTCATCTGGAAAAAAAATTACCAGGGCTTGAAAAATTAAATTCATATGTAAATATTACTGGATTCAGTTCCACTCCAGAGATCCATAAAGCATAAAAAGAGGAAGAAAGAATTTATCAAAAGGGTGGGGAGAGAGAGGAGAAAAGGTGAAAAATGAAGCCAAGTGGCAAAGGAAAATAAATAGATGGTGGCCGTGAATGGAGAAAAATGCTCAGGCAAAGAAAAAATATCCTACTGCTCAGAAGTAGTTAGCACAGCCACTCACACATCAGTTGTTTCTTGTAACTCAAATGTGAGTACCAGATGAGCAACTTATTTAAGCACATGCCTAGTTTTAAGATACCAGTCCTGCTAAAGTCAATTAGTTAGGCTCACACTCGAGTACTTTACAGAACCAAAGTCGAAGAGCCAAGTCTTTCCTCCAGCTAAGAGATCATTTTGAAAATCCCCTTGATAAAAACACACATACAAATTGCGAGGTGTTAGAGTAGGAGGTGTAAGTGCTACTGAAGTGGAAGGCTCACGGGGAGAAGCATGCTCTGCCTCCCCGGTGTTCCTGCCCCCAAAAAACAAACAAACTGAGAGGTTTGTGAAAGCTATAGGACAAGGACTAGAACACCTTTTGTCCTTAATTTATTTCATGTTAAAGAAGTGGTGGATCAAGAGACTGCTTTACATAAACAAAGAGGATGCTCTGCTGCCTCTGATATCCATCCAGGAATGCACGTACAAAAAATATTTTATAACAACAAGCGAAAACAAAAAAGGTTCTGATTCTTTTTTCCTCTTTTTCTTTATAAGAAGGCATTCTAAGAAAAATTCAAGTGCTGTATTTAAAATCCTTATAGGCAAAAAAGGCAATGGAGGGAAGAGGTTTTTCCATGGCCACTAAATGAAAGGAGGACATAGATGCAGCAGAGTTACTGAAGTGAACAACCTTGATCTGACCAAAAGGAGTTATTTAATTTTAGGTACTCCCCAAAGGTTTTATTCCTCTTGGCTGCCAGGCCAGGAATGTCAGGCGTGTTGAGATGGGGCACCCTGGAAAGTGCTGAGCCTGAAAGCCAGCAAACAGGTTCCGCATGACTGCTGTTAGGTCTGGGAGCCTCCACGGAGAGCTGAACTCTTTGACCAGATAGGTGTGAACCAAAGAAGGGACTGGGTCAATTCTTTTCAAAGTTTTCTTTGCTTTACAAAGGCTTAAAGATTTTTTTTTTTTTACTCCAAGAAGCTTCAAACCTTCAGTTTTAAAAGAGTAAATTAAAAAATATATATATAAATACTTCCTCTTCGCAAATATACCACACAGCAGAGAGACACCCAGCAGGGGAATTAAAGACCTTACTCTGACTGATCCAGCAGCATTTTTCTAGGCATTAGCTAGATTCAAAACAATAATGAAGTTTGTCACTACATATGTCATAAGGCAAATATCTCTACACCTCGAGGTTTATAAGCTGTAATGTCTGTAAGGAAAGAATTGCCTTCTGCTACAGATATACATAGCACCAAGTACAACAAGGTCTAGCGCTTGACAAAGGTCTCCAGCTGATGTTGGAATACAAATAACTAAGGGGAACAAGACGGAAATTGTGTTCTAATCCTCCCAGTGGCTATTGTGTAACAAAATGAATGGGGACTTTGGAGAAAAGGAACAGAATCATACACTCTGCACACATGGCTGCAGATTCAGCAATGAGGTACTGCCAGTGCAAGTTCAACCCTGTGCCCATTACAAAAACGAGCAGGCTTGAACTGTCTTCAGTGACCTGGGCAATCCGTGACCAGTTCTTTCTAGAAGTGCACAGACTATAATCCTTCATGAATGCTGACCAGTTAGCACATCTGTCCCAGCACAGGAGTCCTCAAAGTCAGCTGTCTCTGAGCCTCTATGCATCTGTTCACCATTAGTGCCTCCCAGGGCCAAGAGTCTTCTAATAAGACGAGGCTCTTCCCTGATCCCAAACCGGTGAATGAGTTTCACCAAAAGTGGGCTCGCTGACAAGATAAATTGTTAATTTTAGCCATTTCACAAAGTATTTTCCTTAAATTAAATAGAAAAGAGAGATTAATCTAGCTTATAATATATTGTTCCACTACATCTGAAGTTTAAATGTGTTACAGTTAATTGATAATCATTTGAACCCAAAAATAGTGCTTGCACATTCCATTTTAACTTCACCCAAACCTATGTAGGTTTCTCAGAAGTGAATGGACCTTTTATCGTAACGTTTGCTTTACAAACGTCTGCTTATTTTTACACATCTTGACCTAAAGTCTACTATGAGAACTAATATGTCAGTTGTAAGCTCTGCATTGTAAGTTTAGCATGGTCAAACGCCACAGGACAGATGCCACAAGGACACATATTGAGAGCAGATTCAGGGACATTTCAGAGGAGGGAGATAACAGCAGGGTACCACGAAAGGTATCATCATAACCTGCTGCATGGCTTAATGGAGCATCACAGCTGTGTAGGAAAGCAACATGACAATGCCAGTGAATTTACAGACCAAAAGTCAGTCAACTAGATTAAGCAGCAACATCTGCACTAGCACTGCTTTGCTACCATTGTTTGCAATGTTTGTTGTCCACTTTTAGGGCCTTGGCTTATTTCTATTAGAACTGTCATCACATTTCTGAATACCTACATGAAATAAGAGAAAGCTAACACAGCAGACACCTAAAGCAAAGTGTACTGAGATCCAACGTTCAGCCTTCTGTGTAGTTAACAAACTGCTCCAGAGAAATTCTTGCCCAGCCATAAGTATTTTCGTGAATCGCTCCTATTTTTAAGTGCTAAGTTCTTCCCTCTGAACTTTGTTTTTAAATGACTTGATTGTGTTAGATGCTGGGTTACAAACTGCCACTGATTTGTATGAAAACTGGAAGCATTTATGCTTTGTGGAAACACCACATTTTAGCAGACAAGACCACTTGAGCAAGTCAAGTAACTTTCAAGAGTTCTTGTTGGTCCCTTCTGATATAAATACTGTAAAAAAGTCAGTTTTGAAGGAAAACATTGTTTTGTCACAGGATTGAATATGCAGCTATCAAAGGACAGCTGAAAAATTTGCCACAAACTTTGAATATAGCTTTTCACAAGACAATTAACTTCCCTGTATTTTGACTCCTCACACATGAACTAAAGCTAATATCTACCTTCTCCTCCTACTCTTTGCTTATAGAATCTGTAAGCACTTTAGAGCAGACCTTGCCTGGGACACTCGTTTTCTACATCCCAATCAGATAGCAACCATAGCTCTGAGCTGCATTAATAAATGCAGTATTTTAATAGATCTGTAGAGGATGCCTACAGCACAGTTCCTTGTGTGCGTTTAATTTGTGGGAAGAAACATGCAAGTTAAAAACTGGAGAGGGAGCGGAGGAAGAAAAAGATTCCAATTATCAGGTAGTTTGAGCAGAGTCAATCAGGAGAGGCCATTCTCTCTCGATTCCCCAAAACAACATCGGTAGTAGAGCACTGAGCCTTCAGGCTGCATCACATGGTGCAAAGCCACAGTTCAGCTTGCTACATTACTAATAAAAGGTTAAGGTTTCAAGCTATTTTTTAATTTAGATCTGTTGTTTGGTAATTGGAATAAACATTTAAATTTGAGCATCAAATTTCTCATTAGTTTCACATCAATACCTGTGCTGAAACTATGGATCAGTGAACTGAGTTTCTCACTGCCCAAGTGAATTCATTAATCATTCTCTCTTAAGATGGGCACATAAGCAGACAGCTGTTCTAAGCAGCTGTCTTCTGATAAAAATCCTAACATGCATACTGCTTAAAAAAAAAAAAAAAACATACACACGCACACACACACACACACATCTACCTTTTCAATAGCCTGCTGTTGTCTTAACTCAAAGATCTACCTGCACGAACAGGTCTGGCAGGAGAAAGGAACTGGATCCCCACTCAACAATGCATTCCAATTTGTAAATGGTCACTTTATGGTTACAGACAGAAAGTTTTAAAACCATTAAGACTTAGTTACCACTTCTTATCTGGGATATCATGAGGAAGAAGAAATACAAAACCAGACACTGATGAATGTATTCAATGAACAGCTATAATCTTAAACCAGATGCAGCTAAACAATTTTTTTTTTCTGTCCGCAGTTGAATAGACTGGATTTCTGTCCCTGTCCCTATTCTTCCAGTAATAGACATTTAGATTTATTTTCAAATACCTTGATGGACTGGGATGAGATAGGCATTATGGTCCACATTAGTCTCCTATTTTCCATTAAAGCCAAAACAAGTGCTTAGGTAACTGGAGCTTATCCTATTTAAATATATGCAATCAGGAAATTTGAGATTGCCTTGATAGACCATATAATATTTCCTTTAGAAGCTCCCTGATATGCCATCGTCTACAAGTTCAACCATACAGCAAATGGTCTCACTGGGTAACCTTTCCCTTGATGCATCACACACTTAAAAGTAAGATGAGACCACTGAAAAATATATAAACAAGGACTTTTGAACTGACCTTGTCCAAGCTAAGCAAGAGACAGGAAAAGAATGTATAAACACAACTTGTAATACCTTGAAACATTACCAAATCTTTGCCCTATGTTAAAATGTATATTTTATGTAGTTGGTATAAGGTGAAGTTTAATTAAGTTGTTTTTTAATTTTATAAATCGCCAAAGCTTTGCTTGGTAAAACTGTAGATTTGTTTAAGATTGCATTAACAGAGGCATTCAAACATCTGGAGAGAAAAAGAAAGTCCTTTTGCTGGGAAACAAGCTTCTCATCTGCATTAAATGCCATTAGTGGTTATAAAAACAAAGTAAAATTAAAATGCAACTATGGAGACAACACAAGCACCTAAGCCCACTCTAAGTTCAGTGGAAATCTGGACCAAAGTTTTATTCAGTTAATCCACATGGAAAGCTCTTTCTGAACGCCACACTTGTTTTGGAAGATTTTGCGTGCTTCTTTGTGTCTTACCAGGAAGCTCCAGAAAGTGGTAGCAGTTAGAAGGCACATAATGGAGGAGCTGAGCTGAAACAATAACCTGGCCTTGGTCCCCAAACTGTTGTTATTATCAATTGTGTTGTTACCAAGATTTGGAAACAAGTATCATCTCTAATAAGGCAGTATGTGTATAACGATAAAGGAACTTTCCATTTCCTTAAGTCACTATGACAAAGTTTGCGGGGAGTAGCAATATCTTTAAACTCTCTCCTCACAAAACTTGCCTGGATCCTATCTTCAGACAGGCACAGCTATGATAATCTTATGAGTAAAGTACAGTGAGACATCAAGTCTGAAGTAGTCGTGGCCTTCTATCAGTGATGAACACAAACAGACTGTCAAGAAATTTTTTTGTTTCCAGTTTGTTCCAGTAAATTGTTTAACTCAGACAACTGGTTGATTTGCCTTCAGTGAAACAAGAGAGCAAGTACAACCAATTATTTCTTTGGGACAGTTTATCTGAGTAAAATAAGCAAGATTCAGTCTGTCTCTGATGTAATTAATAAAATAAGTTTAGTTAGTGTCTTGTACTGAAATACTACTGTTTCACACAAGATTTAAAAAAAAAAATTGGCAAACGTGAATGAATTCCTCCACAACTCTCTCCAGGATATCAACATTTTACATAACATTATATTGGTTTTAAACATTTTTTCCTCCTTGAACATGCACATACTGGAGTTCCTGTGCATAGAAGATATCACATTTTTTTTTATGACTGGCCCAATTCCCTACTCAGCTCTGAATGAGAGCTTTGCCTGAGTGCACACAGAAATAGACTGAAAACACAATATTATATGTCATATCCCCTGAAATAATCAACCCTCTCTCTTACACAAAGAGGAAATTTGGACCTTGTGGTCTCCTTAATCATATTTTCCCTCCCTCAGCTCATAATGGCTGTAGAAAGGTCATCATGATTAAAAACACATAAATAAAGCAGAGTTGTTGAAGAAATTGGTAACTTTCCTTTTCAGCAATAATGATTACTTTTTTATTTTTAACTTACTGCAGGAACTTTGAATTAGAAAATTAATTTTTAAAGTACACATTAGTTTATAAAACCCAATCCTAGTTCCTCTGACAGAATGCAAGACAGTAGAAATTACTTTGTGCCTCACATGAAAAATTCTCTAGTGTCTGTCCTGAACCAAACAATAACGTGTTATGTTTGGTTAAAACCTACAAAACTCAAGTGTGGCTTTCAGAAGATGATCAAAGAACAATTTCTCATCTCCAATGAAGTCAATAGCAAAGCTCACATTAACTTCAAAAGGCCAAATTCTGACGGCTTTACTCACACTGAATCATTCACTATTTCATGTAGCCCCACTGACATCAGTACAAGTATGGATGAAGTAACAGCTACAAACCAGAATAAAGATATCAGAATTTGACACAAAGCAATTAAGTTGGAATATATGTATCATTTTATGACTTAATTCCTACGTACATCTGGGGAGAGATAAAGCTAATTTTGTCCCATTTCCTAAGTTACAACATTATTTTAATTTAAGCATTTAACATTTTTCCTTCCTACAAGGAAATGCAGACCTCTCTAAATGCTGATACTCAGACAATTATCTCTTGACAAATCACCTGGAGATTTTTTCTTTTTTTAAGAAACAATAACTCACTCATCATCTAATTCCCATTAAAGTAATAATTTGTAAAAATGAAAATGACTCAGATAGCTTGACCAAAGCTTGTATCAATGGTCAAATATGTACAGCAGCTTCCTGAATGAGGTAATTGATCAAAATAGTTTTAAAAAGCTTTCTTTAAAGAAAAACATCAATATCAAAGGATTCAGTGAAGTCATACACAGCAGGTACAAACATCTCTGCATTCTTTTGAGAATGTAAGACTGCTGCATTTGGACTATTTAGCCCCTTTTCTTATCTTCATAAAGAGCAATTAGTAGATGCTCAATGAAGAGTGTAAGTAAATCATATGTATGCATGAATCTTTGGCATATCCTTCTGTCTTCTAGAGCCTTCCCACACTGAAAACCATACCTCGTGTACAATATTTAATTGTTACAGTCACAGAATCATAGAATCACACAATGGTTTGGGTTGGAAGGGACCTTTAAGATCATCTAGTTCCCTCTGCTGTAGACAAGGACACCTCCCACTAGACCCGGTTGCTCAAAGGCCCATCCAGCCTGGCCTTGAATACCCCCAGGGAGGGGGCATCCACAACCTCACTGGGCAACCTGTTCCAGTGTCTCACCACCCTCACAGTAAAGAATTTCTACCATATATCTAGTCTAAATCTATCCTCTTCCAGTTTAAAGCTGTCTCCACTCACCCTGTCGCTACATGCCCTTACAAAAAGTCCCTCCCCAGCTTTCCTGTAGGCCCCCTTCAGGTAGTGGAGGGCCTCTATGAGGTCCCCCGGAGCGTTCTCCAGGCTGAAGAGCCCCAGCTCTCTCAGCCTGTCCCCACAGGGAAGGTGCTCCAGCCCTCTGATCATCTTCATGGCCCTCCTCTGCACCTGCTCCAACAGCTCCACGTCCTCCTTGTGTTGGTGGCCCCAGAACTGGGCGCAGTACTACAGGTGGGTTCTCATGAGAGCAGAGTAGAGGGGCAGCTGCTGGATCATAACAATAAGCATTTGCATGCTTTTACATGTGAACCTATTTATAATTTTTGCCCACAAAACATCCCCTGGCAATGAGTGTTACAATATAATGGTGCTTTGTTTCATAAAGTAGCTTCCTGTGCTTGTTTTGAACCTGCTGTTGGATTGTATCCCTGGATGTCCCTTGGTTGGGTATTGCTCTAAGTACCAAAGGCAAGGTACAAGGAGGACGACTGAGGTAGCCTGACCTCTTCCTAGATCACAGAGCCTAACAAATTCAAATAGCTCCTAGACCTCTAGCTGCTACCTCCCCCTCTATCATTTCCTCTCCCTTTTTACAAAATGTGTTACATTTCAAGTTATTGTTTTATTAACAAAATTGAAATTGAAGACAGACAAACAGCAATGGAAAGGAAGATTTACTGATCCATTTTAGACATAGGCAAAGCTCATACAGACTGACCTACCCAAGGACACAGAAGACACCAGTGGCAGCAGACAATATTGCGCTGGTCCCTCCCAAGACAAGGTCCCTTTTATTGAGAACCTGCCTCCTATCAGGAATTTTCAGGGGGTTCCTGGCAGGTGACGCTGCTCTAAACAGAATGCAAAAAAACTTTCTAAAGGTGATTTGATCCTGGGGCAAGGGTACATACAGGAGTCAAACGATTTGTGTTTAGACTCCCATAAAGGACCCTGGGAGCTCTCAGTATGAGAAAGAGGCATTAGAGTATGACTTTCCTTTCATTTTCATTGCTCATGCTAACAGAGTTTACAACTTAGAAAATAAAAATAAGCACAACACATAAAACCATATTTTAAAAAGGATACAAAGTGTATCATAGCAATATACTAATCCTATAATTCCTTGGAGAAGCAAATAACCTTTTCTCTTGATATAGGCATCAGGCATTGATCTGTCACACTGTTTGTTCTAGCAGAGCTCCCAGAGGTGCATTCAGTTTGAAACGTTAAGGCTAGTTCATTAGCCGTCCCTAGCTCGTTTCTCTGAGAGAATCAAGATAATACTGTGGTTAGTTAATGGCTTTCTCTTGTTTCCCCTAGAGCCTGCCTGTCTGAAGCCTGCAGGCCCAAGAAGCTTTCTTTCCCCTTCCCTTCACTATTAGTCACAGCTGGTAAGGCTTGCAGGAGCCTGAATTGTTTGAAAACAGGCAGATCGCAGAAATGTTTGAACCTCCCTGTTGCAAGCAGCCACCTCAGACCATGTTGCCAGAGAGGAAAGCTCCTGCTTGCACAGCAGCAGGAAGATGAAGGGATGGAGGAAAGGGGAACTCCTGATGATCACACTGCAAATAGCTCTCATTCAGAAAAACACCAAAATTCAGAGGAAAAAGAAAAGGAAAAAGGAGTTCCCCTCAAAGGGAGCTGCTGAAAGACTGTATTTCCCTGTATTTCCTGGAAGGCAGGAGGGAAAAATGACTGACTTTCACGTGGAGCTGCTATCTCCAGAATCAGGCATGCGATGTCACCTGCCTTGCTCTCAGGTTCTGTTGTTTATCGTCACAGCTTTCAGGTCGGATAGCCACAGACTAGAATCTCTCCCAGGAGCCATCCCACCATCAACTCCTAATGGATGCATCCTATTCCCCGTACTTACGCTTTCTGCTTAACTCAGTTTGTCCCTTGTCATTCTCACATAATTACTGAAGCAAACAACACGGCTGCAGAGGTTCCAGCTAAGCACTGCTGCTAGTTTCACAGGGCTAAGTGCAACAGCTTAAAACATGCTTATCTCTTTTGTTTTTAGCTTGCATCTAGGCTTTTTAAAATTAATATCTGATTCCCATGAAAGCAACACAATGATGACGCTGACGAGTGTCAGATATCTCCAGGCAGATGCAGTATAAGCTCCCTTTACAGGCAGTAATTCTATCAACATACTTCAGCACTGATCTGCAGCATACCCTGCTATTCTGATGCCTCCTCTTTTATCTACACATCCAGCACTCATTGCTGTGTTACCAGACACTGCTAGTCATGAAAGGCTACACAATGATTTTATCTGCCTCCGAGCATATTACCCATCACCCACGGGGAAACCAACTTAGACTTGTAAATATTTTCTCTTCCTGGGACTTTAATTCAGAAATTTAGATGCTTTTACTTAAAAAGCTTCATTTATTCCTCCTTGCTGTAGATCTACCATAAAACATCCAAAATATAGATTGGTAGGGCAAGTTTATAACTCAATAATTCGTTCCTTAATTCTACATTCCTGATTTCACAATTACTTGACAAATGCTGGGATTCATGTCAGCATGTGACCCCTCAATACTTCCCAAAGAAAGTGGAATTCCTTCCTACACCTCATTCGAGGAGCCCACAAGTCATGTATTTTGTCAGCAGTGAAAATCTTCCTGGCTACACTGATTGGCAAAAAAATCTACCCAACCTCTAAGTTCTTACTGGAGGTATTTCCTATTAATTCAACAGGCCTTAGATCTACTACGGAGAAATACTTGGATCTCTCTAATTCTTGAGTTAACTTGCTATTTAACCATTATTATTTTTATATCTTGTTTTATGACACCACGTCATACTTTAAGGCAACTATTTACTACAACAAACACTTAATAAAAAGAATTATCATTTTTTGTTGTTGGGTTTCTTTTGTTGTTTTTTTTTGCCAAAGAAATGAAAAGAACTTAAATTTTTTTAAGGGAATACTGTTAATAGCAGTGATTTATGATCACTGTTAGCAATGGTTCTGTTAATTTCTGATGAAGATGCAGAGTTCCCACAATACAAAAATACATAATTATCCAAAAGATAAACTAATTAGGGAACAAACTCTTTGGAAATGCACTACTGAAAGTAGAATACAACTGCTCTCCCCGCTTAAATCACCAAAGATATGTATTTATCATTCTCTTACAACATTTTTTTGTGTGTGTGCAATTTTGTAAATCAAGTTTGAGTACTGAAACTGATGCAAACAAAGAAAATGCTGTTAAGACATCTGTGCACCTTTTAGAATAAAACCAGAACATCTTTCATTTGCTCCAGGGGACACACAACCTAGTGTGGTATTTTTCCTACACAGTCTGTGATCAAGATGTTTTTAGAAGATCTGAATCTCTAGAAAAATTAGAAAACAGAGAAGTTCAGCAATTCATTTTCTGATTTGATCTCTTTGTATTTTAACAAATGTTGAAATTTAGCTGAAGTCACTAGAAAGGACATGGGCTGACACTTCTTTGGAAGAAGGCCTTCTAGCAGAATACTGGATTATGACTTCTTCTCGTGAAGTCTTAATTGCTTAGGACAGAGAATTTATTTTTTCCCAAAGCAAAACACATTTCCTGAGTGCTCCGAGAACAGTCACTAAAAAAGAAATCAACATGTAAAACTGTAACATTTCTAGCACTCCTACATGACCAAAAGGATGCAATATTAGAACTGTGATTTGGAACCTATAAACATTTTAAACATTTGTCTTGTGGTTTATTTGTAAACTAATGAGTCTTGATGCTGCTCCCTGTGCTCATGCTGCAATCTGTTGTTGGCCTTTTTGCAGCTTTAAGATCTACACTTTGTAGATTCACAGGGGGTGCTGGAAAAATAATCCAACAGAAGCAGCATGATCAAATTTCTCTTCTAACTTTTGAGGAACTAACATCAAGTAGCATGTGTTTTTATTGCATGAAAACATCCCCAAAACTGTGGAACTGCAAGATGGATTAAGATCACCAGCTCCTTTTCCTCAAGGTCTTACTATATAATATAGTCTATATATATATATATTTTTTTTGGTTGTTGGGTTTGTTTATTGTTATTTTTTTCCTTTTTCTCTAAATGGCAGAATGCCAGTAGCTAATTTAATGTAACAATGGAAATAGTAATTCTCACCATTTCAAGAATTTCTAATACTGGCCAATGTATTTAACTGTATAGCTAATTATTTTTAGTCATCGAAGGCAAGACCAACAACATACTTATACACATACATAACCTGAGAAGCTTAAGTGTTTGTTGCCATATTGAAGACTAGATGTATTAACGTATTAAGATCACAAACTTTAAAGAGTTACAAGAGTGAGGATAACTGAAGAGCGTTTTTATATAATCCTGTACAGTGTATTTACTTTTGCATTTTGGGATGTAGATGCTGCCGCAGTGTATGCAAACTTGTAGAATAAAACTTGTAGTGTCTGTAAGAACTTCATTTCACATATGACCTTTTACAGTAATTGGATCTGAATTATAATCAGTCACCTGAGTCCTGAAATAGATAAAATAGTTTTTAATGTTAAAAAGTTTTAGCCCTTCGTTGATTATCTATCAGTGCTTACAGTCCTGTGAAAATAAGATAAATGAGAAATTTGGTCTCTAATTAGACTTCACTAGATTTACAGCTTTTAATTTATACGCCAATGCAACTCAGGCCGGCACTAACACAGATAGAGATGGAGCCACAGTTTTCAATTGATTTAACAATTTAATTGCAGCATTAACATCCATTAACATTTAACTAACCTTTTAAACTAACCTCAGGCACAACCTTAAAGTCTAAATGAAGTAAAATTGCATATAAAAAGGTACTAACATACAGCTGTAAGAAGCCAGAGTGAATCTTTAGGGAGATTTAGCATTGCTTCCCCACATCAGCAGGAGGGAGTCTGTTTTCCTTCTTGCAAAATTCAGTAGGAAAGCATGCTCTAATTTATAGGAAAAGGAAATAGACACATTTGATGGTTATTAACTCTCATTTATATCTTCTTGTCTGTACGTGATGTCTAAGAGACACAATACCCCTTACTCTGGTCGTGCACTAAAGAACAATTTTATTACTCAGAAAAACAATATTCCTGGATTATCTGTGACAATATGTGATGTAAGGGAATATAAAATAAGCCACTGAAGTTTGAAACAAAAGAGAAGCACCGTATTTTAGAAACAATGAGCAAATGGGGCTCTTGTTTATGTGGGTATAAATCTAAAGCAACAACAGTGAAGCTGTTGGAATTACTTCAGATTTACCCCTGTGGTACCACGAGAGAAAGTCATGAAAAATAAGAACGGTAAGTGTTTGATTTATGTCTACGTTAAGCACCCCAAAACTCTACTTCAAAGAAACAGTAGCTGCAGGTGCTCAGGCTTCAGCAGGGAAATCCTTAGAACTAAATCCACTGTTGTGAATCTTTGTTCCTTCAGCCCTATGGCACTTGAAGTCTGCTAGGGGGCTAACACCAACACTGGCAGAGACCTACTGACGGAGGCCATAAATCTGCACTTCAGCATTTACCATTGCGTACAGCCACTGACTACCATTGGTGCTGGGCCAAGATTTAAAGGTCTTTTATTTCTGACATGGAAGACAAACAGGAGGTTTTGGGACTGTTTAAAATGTCATCTAGGCATTCTTGACCTATATTGTGTCAGATTTGACAACTCTCAATGACATCCTTGTAATCCATAGATACAATATGTTTGTAAAGTAGAATGGTTAATTGGGGCTCATTTTTGTCATTTTTTTTTTGTTGTTTTTTATTTAACACAGCATAACATTTGATACTACTAGCTATTATTTAACCTATATTCTTTTGCACTGAGTAGTTGTTAGTACAAATAATTTCAGTGCAGTGGGTGACTTGTGTAAAGGCTTTTCTTTGTGCCTGAGATCTGTAGTCCTGCCCTTAGCTAACTATGCCTCTGCTGTCACTATTTCTCTGTATTGAACTTGTATTTAATATTATCTGAGTGTTACCAAAACATTAGGATGATAATCCAGAAAGTATCACAGACCTGTCTTTTGATTGCAGTGATGAGTACCACATGGCTAGTGGTATGTTTCAACAAGAAACACGCAATTTCAGTGTAACATTAGTGGCGAAAGGATTAAGTTTCCTAGCAGCACATGTTGACACTGAATGTTGTAATGACTCCACTGAAATTATTAACCATCCCCTCCACTCTTCTGCACCACTGTTTGACTATATAGATCGTAACTGTAATAAGTCAGTGGTTTAGATATTACAAGCATGAAAACATCATGTGTGCCACTTAGATGTGTTCCTCAAGAATTCAGGAACCATTTTTCAATTCATATTGTCACCCCTGAGGAATATGTACTCAAAGTCCCTAAAGCACTTGTTATCAGCTCCTCCACAAAGCCTGGTAGGTAAGTTGTAGGTGGGTAAGAAAGAGATGAGTTTTCTAAATGAATAATTTAGAGAAATCCTAAATCACCATGGGAAGTACTGTGCTATCATCTACCAAGTATTTTGCTACATGTTAGTAGCAGTTAATGGTTAATTTGCTGGATATCTCTGTGAATGGTTGCTAAACTTTATCATATACACTGCATCTCATTTCTTATTTTACTGAAAATGCAACCTTCTCCTTTACAGCATGTAGACCCATTGATGAGTGTTCACATAGCCAAAATAATCCCCCTAAACATCAATACAACTTTTTTAAGCTGCCGCTTTCTCTCCGCACATCCATAGGAAGTCAAATTTCATGACGTGTATATAATTCGAAGTAATAAGATGTTCGGTTTTTGATCAATATTTTTTCTTTCAATCTCAGGGTTATGCTCATTTTGCTTATGGTGCAATTCCAGAATCAGAACTTCACAGCTTCTGAACTAATGGGCTTGAACTTTGTTGTATCTTTAACCAGGGTTGTAAGCACTCATCTGGCTTGATGGTCAGCAGTTCTAATTCATAAGTGATAATGAACATCAGAGAAATAGTATGTTGTTTGTATTTATTATAAAACATGAATATCTGACTTCCCTTGTTCCATCATCTGCTCTACCCATCTGCCTCTATCTTAGACTCACCACTTCACTGTTTCAGCTTCTGCGATTAAAAAGAGGACTTCCATCGTTTTCTGCCTCGCCACATATTAATTTTGGATTAAATTCCAGCCCAGCATATTCTCATTTACTAACTGTCTGGAAGTATTATTTAGCAATGTAATCATATTATTTGAAACGTAAGATGTTTGAATCCATAATTTTTACAATGTTATACAAAAAACAGGAAAGTTTTGCTTTAGAGTTTCAGAAATACCAGCCAGCATGCAGAAATGTAACTGAAAGCCAAAAGATCATCTAAAATCTGTGTGGAAACTCATTGAAATCAAATACCCTATAAGGTAAAGAGTCAGAACAACATACCAAAAAGAAAAACAAGGAAAACAGTGTATCACACCAATCTGAGGATTTGTAAGGCAATGAACATTGTGTGTGTGCTAACATTAAGATCAGTATGAACTTCAAGTATTTCAAAGTTAAAGTAACCTACCTGAACAAGCTGATTTTTCAAATTTCCTTCTTAAAAAAAAAAAAAAAAACAATCATTATATACTATTTACTTCAAATCCTGCCCTATATTAGAACCATTTTAATATCCTTTCAATATCCTGCTATGCAGGGTCTCTTTGATGGGACCCTCATTTTCTCTGTAGCTGGTTCAAGGGATGTAATCAAAGCATGCAATCAAGGGATGAGGTCAGAACAAGCCTGTATTCTGCAAACTGGAAATTACCAGCTGATATAATAAAATTCATCCTAAGCACAACCCTCAGGCTCCCTAGCAGCTCCTAGGAGATTGGGCTCAGAGTGGGAAATACAGAGATGCTCTTCAGCTTTCTTTCAGTCATCAGGGCAATATGTCCTACAATTTGATTCAGTTCTTTACCTATTGTCATCTAATGGTATTTTAAGATGCTCTAGGTTTCACACCTGGCCTTCACATGCCTCTTCAGAAGAACATGAAGGCCCCACAGATCCCACACTGTATTTTCCAGCCCCATGCAGGTCTCAAATATCCAAAGGCATCTCTAATGACACCAGGTTCCCTTCTGTAGGCAACTGAACTGAGTACTTAGAGAATCTGAACTTGCTTTGGCTCACCAGGTTTTTCTCATAGAAGCATAACAGTTAATTATAAATAAGATGGGGACAATAAGCAAGCCTTTATTCATACACCTTATTTTAGCAAAACACTGGAGTTTGGATGTAGGATGTGTGATACTACAGTAAAACATGAACGTATACATCTTTAGGTAGAATGCAAACAAGCAGCTGGCCAACAGAATACCAGGGAATGAGTCGCTGAATCATACAGATGACATCAGAGATGGAGAGGTCTGTTATCTCATATATCCACTCTTCTGAGTAGCATTTGCTTAGCTTTGCTTTATTTAATTCTTTGTTCTCTTTGCCATTAAATATCTCTGTTGATTAGGTTTGCACAATCTATCTCAATTAGATTTACCTCACTTTCCTAGTCAATTCAGACCTTAGTCTAGGTTTATATAAATTATTTATATAAATATAAATATATAATATATAAATTATTTATATAATTCTGTCCACACAGCAATTGTTTTTGGAATTAACTAAATGTAATTATATAGTACTTTTGAGACTGTAGCATCAACGTAGTTACATGTAATCATTGTACAGAGTTATGAGTAACCGCATAAAATTTATGTTCTTTTCAATTAATGTATTAACATTATTTTGTAAAAATCATAAACTGTGTAAACTGTATTTAGAAATCAGGCAGAAATCTCCAATACCTCCAGATAATGTTTATAACTCAATCCTCACGTTGCCAGCAATAAAGGATGCCCACTGGCCAAAGACATCACTCTAAAATTCTCCTTCTGTTTCCATGCTGTCACACTACGGCTTCCATCATGTGTTTTTCTTCAACTTTGGCACCATACATATCGGAGAAGCCAGAAACAAATGGTCATAAAAATTATACAGACATAATTCAGGGCGAATGGCATAATTCAGGCTTGCTTCTGTGTTGTGACTAGGTCAGTCTATGAAGATAAGTCATGGCATTTGCACCGTCCATCTTTTGAAGATATTTAGTCAGAAGCCAGTTTGCACAGCCACTTGCTGAACTACTGTGTCCCTGCTCCATAACAAAATACCTTCTCAAAGGAGAATGAAGGAGAATTTTTAAAATGTTTTGAATCATACTGGCAAGAAAACCTCACGATACTAAATTTTTCAAGTAACAGAAAAACTTCCACTTTCTATATATAATGAAATGTCAGTATACCTATATGAAAATACCACAACCTTGGGTCTTAGCTAAAAGACCCATTAGATTAACTGAGAGCTCAGCTCATGCTGAGAGCTTCATAAAAGGGAATGAAATTACTCCTAGGTTCATCCTGAAACCCGGAAGAATTAGGAGGACTTGCAACAACATTCACCAGTTTTCATCAAACTACGTGGCCAGTTCCTATGAGCAGCAGAAGAGGAAGGTGATACCTTCCCAGTGACTTCTGAATTCCCCAACTTCTACTCTGGACTCATGAAAGAGATGTCCACTGCTTCAGAAAATGTTACCCTATTTTTAGCTGGTCATGACTTATGCATTACACGTTGCACAGCTGGATTTATTTTATGGAAAGTACAATCAGGACAGCTAAAATAAAATACAGGCTTTTAGCATTATTTGTAAACAACTGGAATGGGTAGAAAATGAAAAAATGTGACAATACGTTATCAAGTGATTAAGATATAATCCTGCAGTTGAGGTGGTGCCTCAACATCTAAAGTCTGGTAGTCATTTCTAGAATCCCCGGTAATCTTACTGAATAAGTTTTGATAAATTGTTTGGTCACTCTCAGTAACAGAAGAACAATAATTCTTCTTTGATAAAAAAATGGGGTTTTGTGCATGTGGTCAACTCTTTCAGAAAAGGAGTCTCATTCTATATTCATGCTGTACTTGACAAAATAGGACTCTAACTTAGCTAGAGGATTTCAGTAATACAGAAATACATATAATAATATTTTCAAAACTTACTTAACTTCAGATAGAAGATGGATGCTGTAAAGTGTTTTAGTTTATGCCCCTTGAGCTACAACATTATTTCACACATTTTAGTTTTCTAGACAAAAAAAGAGGAGATAGAAAAAGAAAGGAGGAGAAAGAGAAAGAGAAAAGGAAAGAATTTGACAAGAAATGTGATGTTAATTAACTTTAAGTCCTCAAACTGGTGTTTTTAAAAGTTCCCAGAAAGAATTCCATTTTTCCTAGAAAAGATGAGCAAATATGACTTGTCTGCAAATCCAATTAAAGTTGATAAATAATTCAGTTCAGGTAGCTCAATATTCAAATTGGAAGCCAGCATCCAATTTGAGGGGGGAAATAAGCATTAAAAAAACATCCTGAACACATTGTATTACATTGATACTTGGCAGCACAAGCTGGACTTTAAATGAAATGCACTAGTTTTATTCAGATGACAAATTGCTCTAAACTCTAGTATTTAATAAATAATATTATGAAACATTAATAGGAGTAAAAATATTTAAATATTTATAACAGTGAAGACCACAGATTTAGGATAGAAATTTAAGAACTAAAGGCAGATACAATTCAGGTTAGTTATATTCTCAAAAGCAGGCCCTAGTCTTGCAATGAGCTCCATGTTGAGTCACCTCTACTTGCATTGCAAGAGGGGCCTTCTTCAAAAAAGCAAGGGCCTTGCATAATTGCTTTGGAATCTCTTTTCAATTAAAGATGCCCTAAGCCCAAGCATGTGACAAGACAAAGAAATGCCCAGAAAGGGATTAAAGCAGGAATTAAGTAAGTACAAGTTGCACTGATCATTGTGAGAGATTCTAGAACAGGTGTGAACCATCTTCCTAGACAAGCTGCCAGAACTGAGTTGTGACACTTTTTCTGTAGGACTGGGGAAGAAGTCTGAATGCAAGGAAATGAAAGGTAAGCACAACTTGCAAGAGGTTACAGAAGCCTGTACAGACATTGTGGATGGAGAAGACATTTCCTGAGGGTTAATTCACTCGTGAATAAGCCAGGCTCCAGGACTGTTCTGTTTTACCGAGCAAATTCTTATGTGATCACCTCAAACATTCAGGACACAGATGACAAAGGCAGTGAGGCATCCGTTTATCCCTGAGATATTTTATAATTAGGTATATAACAGAAGATGTGAAGGAATTAGCCTGATGCTCTCCTTGACAGTGTACTTCTGGAATTGCATCTACACACTGTCTGAATTTAAGCTAGCACACCTTATTATCTGTATGTGGAATTGTAGCTATTATTATGCACGCAAATAAAGCAATCAAATCCATTCACCTTCTTCCAAAATTTAAACCCAAATGCATTATGATTTTTCAGTTACTGTAAGAGATTTCTTTACAATGTGTTTTTGATTCAGGTGAGCCTGCCTAACAAGCAATTAGTTTCCAACTCTGACATAAGAACAAGAAACATCACATAGCAAACTGGGCTTGGGGACAGTTTTTAAATAGCTGCAGATATGCATGCCTCATCCTAAAGAGAGGAAAGGATCCTTCTAGAATTTGCTGACCTCAGGGAAGGAAAGGGATCCAGTTCAGAAATTCCAAGTGCAAGACTGTGAGAACAAACAAGAATCTTTGCTAGACTATGCGATCTCATCAGCTGGAAATGAATAAGGACAAAGAAGTCGGTATTCTTGCTGTAAGCCATCAATACAGTACAGCTAGATAAAAAGGAATTTTTCCTATTCATCAGGCTAGATTTCTCTAGTGAAGGTTAGGAAAGTGATGATAACTGTTCCTAGTGAGACCTCATCCAGATTATGCTGTGCAAACTTGAACACTGATGCTCATGAAACACGTTTTCAAATTGGAGAGAAGAGCCTACTAATTAGATGGTAACAGGAAGAAAAACTCTGTCTTTAGGAGGTGACTGAAAAATCTTGGTCAACTGGGACTCGTGAAACAAAAGAAGAAAGTGATTACTGAGGGACACTAAGTGGGATGGGGGTAAAGAAACAACAATTTAAACTTGTGGGCAACGCTGGTGTAAGAAAGCTGGTATCGATGGGCAACACGCTCAGGCTAGGAATAAGGACGTTTCTAACAATAAAAATAGTGCTATATATGATAGACTTCTATTAAAATGTAGCTTAATCACTAGATGAAAGGAATTATATAACATGGTAGTCTGAAATGACAGAGGACTGTTCCAGTGACAAGGCAATTCCTTCCAGTATGATGTTTCTGTATTAGTTGCAGCCCTCCAGCTCCCGGCAAGCTGCTGATGGGGCCCTGGGTGCTTCAAACTTGCTAGAGATATTGGAGATTCATGAGAATACAACTGCAGTAGAAACTGAAAAAGCACACACATTGTGCGAGCTGGCACTTCACATGGTTCACTACCATTACAGCTGAGCTGGTATGCATTTTCCGATGGAATGTCTAACAGTAAGCCGTCCAATGTCACAGTAGGTAAACAAAATAAAAAAGATGCAATACTTGCAAGTGAGATTTATGTTATTACATTATCACACTTACATTTTAATAATACTTTCCAGTTCGCTTTAAGATTTGGTTTAAGAAAATGTATAAAAGCCATAGTAGAACAAAGAACAATGCAATTATAACCATTCATTACATATTTTCATTTGCTTATTCAAATTTTCTGAGGAAAAATATGAAAATCTGTTTAGGAAAACCCTGAAATTATGTAGGACCATCATGAACCAGAATGACTTATATTTGTGTGTGGAAATATAGGTAACCAGTATAGCTCCTCTGAGCTGTTGAGACCCATATAAGATGTTTTTTCTAGGTGGTGATTCACATTATCCTATCAATGCATCAGGGGGGATTTAAATTCTTAACACCCACCATCACACCAAAGGCAGAATAGACTACTTAATATGAATAACAAGCACCAAAAGAAAAACACTCCACCCCATGTTTCTTCTGCAACTTTAAATTGGACACAAAGAGGAGGAGAGGGGAAAAAAGAGAGCAGAATAACAGTGAATTAATAATGGAGAAACCTGATTAGAATATAATTTGTCCTCATTAGCACAGCATTCCTGACATAAGGCCGCTCCTTGAATCCTGTTTACTTTGAAACTCCAAAGAAAGAAAACCTATATAGTTGTTAACACTCGGCTTTTCAAGGATAGCTCCGTAATGAGGGTGGAGTGTATATGAGCCGGTTGGTTCTTTACCATCAGAGAACACTGAAAACACATCTGTGCAGTGAAGCATTATTGGGCCTTTCAAACAACCTCTGTGGCCGCTGCCTATAAATCTCTTCCCCTGTCATGTTTAACTAAAACCCAATACCCATTCAACATGAAATCCATCAATGTTATACAGAAAACAATGACAAAGCACTCTCCTTTGTGTCAGGAAAAACAAATAATTCTGCAGGAAAAAGAGGGAAACCTTTTTTGGCAAGCTTCTGCAAGGATATGAGGATAGCAAGTGGCAGCTTTCTTTTAAAGCAACACATATCCAGCTACAAGAAAAAAAATAAATCAAGGCCAAGTCTATATGGGATATTAGAATGACTGTTCAACATGATACATAATGCATCAGAATAATCTATGTGCTGAGGCATTTTTATCTGAAGTGTGTCTGTCATGAGGACAAAGTCAGCTTACACCATCCAGATGCATGAGTCTATTGATGCTAAATTGGTTTTGCATTTTGAAACAAAAATATATTTTAATTACAGATTCTTTCTTCTACTACTTCTTAGCTGATGGAAGCCAAACGCACATATGTGCACATCTACACTCATACAGAATGAGCTCAGTGTGTGGATCTAGCCATTTCCTACTCTCCCAACTTAAAATCAAAAAGGGGAGAAGAAGAAAAAAAAAAGAACAGGGAATGAGGACTGAATACAATTGGCAGAAAGCAAAGATATCTTACATGAGGATTAACTATTGAGTGTATCTTGATTGCAAGAGAGGAAGCCAGCGTTGACTGGAAAAGATGTAGGTATCTCCAGGCAGATGTGCTAGAACAGCTGGACATGAGTGGCAGAAAGTTAACCAGAGAGCTAAGGCATGAAGAATCTAGACCAAACCCTTAGACTTACTGAGAAAATATCATTTTAAAGCGATGTATTCTATGCCACGTAAGCAAGGAAGGTTTACTTGATAATAGTTTACCAGCCAAGTTTCATCTAAAGCATTTGAGCCTAGAATAAAAGCAACTCCCTGACAGCCTGTCTGGCACAGAGATGGATACTTGCATCGCACCAAACCTCTTCAACTCATCTCTAGGTGCAACACTTAATGTTGCCTCTGTCTTTTAAGTATCCCATTAATGTAAAGACATTAGCCACTGAACTTAATTAACAAAATCAATCATAATTAATTCTTTCAATGTTCACAAAGTTATCACAGACATTTCCTTTAGAGTTTTACTGTAATTCGCTATTAATGGAGAGCCAAAATAGTCAAATGATTTAGAATACATATAGAATAATGTAGACCCACTGTACATAATAAGATGGCATTTTCATTGAGGAGGTGACAGAAGCATCATAAAGCAAAAAGTGCAGCACTTGGATGGTTTATCACTGTCAGAAAAGCTGCATGAGTGCTTCATCTCCTCAGTTTCAAGGTGTGTTACTCTCATTAAATTAAGACTCAGAACCACATGGTTCTTATGAAGAAGGAACTTTCCATACATGACTCAGGCGTTCGTTCTAAATGCCACATGTAATGCATGCAGTGAAGAAACTGGCTTGCCTTGATTTTAACAGATGATTTTCCACAGACATTCCTTCCATGGACAGACACAAAAACTGCTGTGTACCTTTAAACACAGGTGTCCCCAAGGTCATCCTTTGTGAAGGGCTGACCATTCACTACTTCATGCATAATCTCTGATTTTCCCATTTTCCCAGCAATCACACTTCCTTATGGCACACTGTACAGTGAAAATTTAGTCTCAGTCTTAACTAAAAAAAAAAAAAAAAAATTGAAACTGGTGACCAGCAACAATTTTCCTCAGATGATAGGACATAGTTTCTTCTGAAACTATATCTTCATCTTCAAATGACAAAAGACTGATGTTTGACTGTGAATTACATTTTTTCCTCTGAAAGGTCTCATAAGGCTGGGCACCACGTAGCTGAGCTTCTAGCCTTCCATCTAATCTGCCTCCTCTTATAATGGCAGAATTAATTTCATTTTTCTAAAACCACCCCTGATTGATTGGCTTTGAATTGTGCCCTTGCAACTTTTCTGCAGAAAATTTTATAAGTTTTCAGCGGATTGTCACATTTCAAAATCCTACCTATGAGGAGATATGATGATCCTCTTTCTATTTTGAATGGGACTCACTTCAATTAGTGTTAGTGAAATCAGAATGTATCCTGAGAGAGTTATAAGATGTTACTTAGGAAGTGTATGAAATAAAAAGGGTAATTTGAGTGCGTGGCTATCTACTTGATGAGACAGAGAGATTGTGTGTTTACACACATATGTACATGAACAGACATTCACACACAATTATTTTGAGAGGTTTACCTCAGAGTTAAACTAACATGCTTAAAGCCAGATTTCTCTCTGTTTTTGTTTGTTGTTGTTTTTTACCAGAAGAGTAATCATTTCTATTACACATTTTTCCATATGAGTTAGAAAACAAATTAATTTTCTTAAATACTGAGTACTGTGAGCTGAACTTTAAAAGAGCCTTGTTATGGCACTATACCTTTCGGTTTCAGGGTATAATAAAAGGCCTGTTTAGTCATGTGTCAGATCAGGTAATCAGAACATTTCTTCGTACCTACTCTTCTGAATGCAAGAAACAGCACACGATAGGTCTCTTTCTGGTATTCCTCCATCAATCAATATAATCCTGTAACAGTTCAAACTTAACTCTAGTTACATAAGAGAACTACTGAATTAGATAAACTCAATCATCACTGGTGATAAAATGATTATTTAATTACTGTCAGCTGTGCTTCCAATATCACAGAGAGGAAATCCAAGAACATAGACAGTCAATGGTAATTTATTAATCAATTAAGCAGTACTGCTTGGGTAAGCATAATTTGCACAATAAAGATTGAATTAAATGCTTAAGTAAAAGGGGTGCCTTTTGTAACATTAAAGGTTGTGACATAATACAGCAAAGGATTGAATATTCAAAAGTTAATGCTCTACTTTCCAACTGTAGTATAAAGAAAAACAAAAGGCTGATTGAGCTGGAGAGGATGGGACTGATGTTGCTTACAGAGCAGCAACTGCAGTACAGTGATAGCTTCAGTGTCTTCTAAGCTGTATTTCCTACGCTTAAGTTGATGAAAGTTCTGTATCAGGCTCAAGGTGTTTGTTTTGTGCTGACAGTTGAGGCCATTTCTAATACTTGCTTTGGAATTATTTTAACATTAATATGATTTTAACCTGTAAACAGGCAAGACTCCCATCATACAACACAAATCAGATTGCGGTCCTCAGAGGGCTTTGGTATTTGCTTTCATCTCTATAGTGCAACACTGCGCTTACAAACTTACTTCTTTTTAAGTGTTTTGCTTGTGCAATGACCCTTCCAGGGCCTTCAGAATCCACCTTTGGATCTCACTTGGTTCAGAGAGACTACCAATTCATTACTTTCATGCCCTACAGATATGGAGTGGATGGGTGATTCCTGCTCTTCTGCTTATCTGGTTTCTTAATTACAGAACAAGTGCACATTACTCCACTTGAAATCAAGGCTCCCTTCAGCTTGGGACTAACAGAAACCACAAAGGACAGGAAAGACAAAACAAAGCTTGAAAAGTCTAGTAGAACTGAAACAAACTTTCATGGGCCGCAAGTAAACAAGACAGATCTAGATCAGGATCTCCTATTGTCAGTTCTAGGGTCTCACCATTATAACCAAGTCTCACCCAAAGCTTCACTCACCACAGGAACCTTCATGTTTCTAAAGAGACTATAGGTAAATACTTGAAAGATACTTGAAGAGCCTACAACAGAAACCTAAAGACCCCACAGTAACAAATACATTATTTTCCTCCACTGTTCCCATGAGAAATGCTCACCTCCACCTGTTTATACACTGTCTGCTTACTGCGTAACCTTTTGAATATTGATGCTGTAAAACATGTTACGTGACAGGTTTGGTGTATATTCTCAAGTTACGACCGCATTTAAAACAAGTTTTTGTGAGATGGCTGATGTGTAATTTAGCAGCCATAGAACATCTCTGAGACATGAGAAACTCCAGCTCTACTCTCATCTCTGGTACCAGATTGAAGAAAAGAAAGGCAGTTTCTGCCTTTCTTTGCCCACGTTACCTCTCTACTAGAAGTGCAAAGCTCTCAAAGCCAAGTGGTACTGGGAAAGCAACTCTGCACTTTTAATACATGGAGCTCTTCAAGAACAGCACTGGAAGGAATCACCCAATATTGGTAGAGAATGGTGATCAGTCTATTCTGCACAAGGTTTAGGAAGACCTTATGGGTAATTCTTATGGAGGAAGCTAAGCAAAAGCTAATCCATTAGTTGAATTTCTGTAAGTTTTTAAATTCATTTGAAACAGAAATTTGTGACAGGGAATATAAGGCACACACTATATACATGGAACTTCAGAAAGGGTATACAAAACCCTGGTGAGTGAAACTTGACTTTCAACCACTCTGCCATCCTAAACTATCTCAGTTTCCTTTCTTTCTTAAGGTTAACTTTGATCTCCCTGGTGCTACTGCATTAGATCTGTGGTCACTATGAAGCAACTTTTGATTTAAAATAGTGAAAAAAAGAGCAAAATTATATCTAGTCAGATTCTCACAAGATATTACAGGCCTTTTCTAACATCCACCCTGTTTGCCTGATGATCTTTCCCTTTATCTTGTTTATCTAAAACCAATACCTATTCAAACTCCAATCAATCAATGTTACATACAGAATAATGGAAAAAGACATCCAATTTTCTTGTTTAACAACTTGTTCAACACCTATTGCTTTCAGAGACCATTCAGCACCCATTCATCCTTACTTCATAGTTACCAGCCTTTTGAATTTAAAAGAAATGGATGAAAATTTACTAGAAAAAGGCAGTAGTGTTGCCACCAAGTTCTGTGTTGTTGGGAGTAGTGGCCATGACAGCAATACCTTTAACACTGTGAGAACCTCAGTGATTTGATTGTCACTGTAAGCCTCAAGCACCAGGCTTCCTTTGGATACAGTGGGCTAGTGTGATATTTGCCACTCCATCAGCTCTGTTAATAATCACAGAATTAACAGAACCTGTAAGGGTGCCCAGAACACTGTGTTACAAAATAACCAAAACCAAAGCTCTGATACTGCTCTCCTGCAACCTTGGTAGGAAATTGATGGCAACACAAAGAAGAAAGAGTTGCAACAGAGCAATGGAAGTGAGAAGATTCTTTAGTTACCTAGTGAAATGCCATGCAGGAGAAAAGTTCAACCCAGTGAAAGCAAATGCAGTCTACAAGGCTTGGTCTTATTCACGCATGCAACATACTATTTGAAACTGTGCTACTGCAGTCAGGCTAGCATGGATTTACACAGCAGGCCAGATCCTACCTTATGAGTGTTTAAGCTCCTACCACATTGCACAATGATAGTAGTTTAGGTACCTAGATGTCTTTTCTAATAGCCTAACGCAGAAGAAAACATAGTAATGAGACTCAGGGCTTTTTTCACATGCCAGAGGCTTGGGAAAATTTTCCAAGTAAATTTTGGTGTAATTTTTTAGGAAAATTAGGGAACGTAAGCCAAATTTGAACTCACTCAGACATTCCCCTCAATATGCAGCTTTCAATACAGTATCCCAGTTCATAAAACTTGATCTTTTTTTTTTTTCATGATTAGAGCCAGGTCTCAAGGTCTTACAAATGGCATTCCAATTAACAGAACAGTCATCATGCCATCGTTATAAAAAAACAAAAACAACCCAGTCCCCAGCACTGACTCCTTTAAAGCAGCTGCCACCAGCAAAGGAGCTTGGTTATGCATATAAAATAAAAGTACCTACATTTCCTTTCCTCCTTTTCATGGATGCATTAATGCTGTGCTGGAGGCTGATCTAACTAACAAGTTCTGAGCCAGGAACTGAGGTTACTAATGTCACTGTTAGGATTTTTTTTATTACTATTGAATCTGATCCGACTTACATCCAAGAGTGGTGTTTTCTTAATAATTTACTCACCAACGAAACAGGCTAAGACTGCAAAAGGAGGGGAGGCGAGTTGTGTTTTTAGATAAAAAGTGAACATATTTTGTGACCAGATAACACTTAATTTGCAAATGTGTACTCTAGAACCATATGTTGTCTGATACAGTCAACATTCTTTGCCAAGGAGCATTTATATAGCTGATCAAACATTCCTGTTCAATATTAAAAAGATAGGAAATTCTAAACTGTTACACTACTGCATATGCATAAGATGCTTTTCTGCCTCTTCCAAGGTGCCCTAATCAATATAATTATTTTCAGTATTTTCATGTTGTGAAAAAATATTGCATAATGATTCAGTCTATGTTCGGACTTGATCCTCCAAACACTTCCTCGTTGCCAGCACATATAAAATGCTGTGGCAAGCTTGCCCTGCATCTTTCCTGGGCTGGCCAAATTCATGTGAAGAACTGGCCCAACTTGGTCCTCGTAACTGATAGCGAAGTGGCTGTACATGTGATGCTTACATTTAAGTCGAAATGAAATGGATTTAAATGAATACAGACATAACGTGAAACTTTTGAAACTTCACAAAATCTCATAGTCAAGTTGAGAAGAGAGAAAAGAATGGACGTCAACAATTTCATAGGTTTCAAAACCTTTAACAGACTAAAGGAAATTAAATTATACTGTAAAAAGAGGATTGCTCTGATTATGTGTATCAGTATCTATAATACAATCATATTTTTTTAAATGGCTTTCTAGGTCTGACATTATGAAGATTTCAGTCGAGAAACTTTGAGTTCTGCTGTACTGCTGCAACCACCAGAAAATCAGGAGAGTAGAATGTGGCCTGTGCTCTATACAATGAAACTCACAGTTGCCGTTTATTTATCTTTGCTTCCTAAAATGATAGTTTTCACTCACGGAAATGTTCATAATTAAGCTTGTGACAGCTTCTGTTATGCAGTTCATCAGCAAGGAGGACATAAAGAACACCAAGGACTCATTACACACAGAACAAACTTAACTCATTAACAGTACTTGGAGTGAGCAATCTCAGACCATTACTTTTAATGGGATTAGCTTTTTTGTGTACAAAAGGCAGCACAGCTCAGTCTACTCAAAATCATTTCTGTATTCTAACGATGTGGGCTACATTCATGCTAACAGGAAAGTGCTCGTTCTGGCTTTGCTCTGCGCTGTCAGAGAAGCACTGAGCATTTTAGCAGAAATCAGAACAATAGCTGAGTTATTCTTAGTTTATTTTTGTTGCTCTAGTCTGCACATTTTTCCTTTCTCACTTTACGAGGCCTTACCTTTGATCACCAGTGAAGAACAAGATTAGTTTACTAATTCTGTATTGCTGTCAGCGAAGTGGCATAGACTCTGGCCTCCACATTAAAGTGAGGAGAGAATCCTTAGAGGGCTTAAGGATGAAGACGCCCCATGTGCTCCTAAAATCCAGCTAGCCTTATACGTCAACATCAGTATGATATCCCTGAGTAAGTGCCTCTGCAGCCATGCAGCATGTTCCCAGCTTGAATAATTAGCTAGCACTGCTGCTTGTTAGACCTGCTTATATGCTGCTAGAGGAAAGTATTGGTGCTAATGAACCAAAAGAACCGTGAGCTATGGTAGTGGTTCTCCTAAGGTCAGACTAACCCCCCCAAAAAGATGCAAAGGACTGTTCTGTATACATTCCAATATTACAAAATGTTCCAATTCTAACAAGTTTGCAAGAATCACTATTTTTGATGTAGCATACGGGCTTGATCTAACCCTAAACAACTAAACACTTCTGTGAAGCGATCTTAAAGCCAGCAGTGAAGCCTTGTAACTGCACGGTACATAGAAATAACTGCCTAGTACACATACGTCAAATTGGACACTGAAAGAAGTGCCTTTAAAATTTCTAAAAGGCAGAAACATCAGGACACCTGAGCTCTTTCTCTCCTACAAAGTGCTTGCTCTCGAATGAACGGTCAGCATGTTACTAAATGAGTAGCACGTAAAAATCATTTACCAAAATAAGGAAAGTCTAAAGGGAACCTGATTGAAGGTAGAAGGAGTGAAGCCAAGGCATCCAAACCTAGCCAAGCATTAAGTATATTTAACAGAGAAAGGCCACATAAACAAAGGTATCAAAAGTGTCCCTGCAGCATTCAGGTGCTTTCCAACTCCCACGTGTGAAATCTCAGACATCACTTACAGAAAGAGATTTTCAATCACTGTTCAGTGTTCACGAATAGCACTACTACACAGACATGCTCCACTGTGAGAGGCCAGCCTTCTACCCTATGTTATGTGATTGAGTCTTCTACCATGCCAAGTATACGAAGGATTCTAAAAACATCCCTGCCTGTTCTGGATAGAGATAAAATAATAAGTTGCAAGCTAAAAATAGTATTATTCATCTGCCACAGGAGTTAAAATTGCATCATCCTTAACATAGTTGCTGCAGCTGAGTCAACACATTGTGTAACTTCTATCCCAAGGCTTAGCCAGAAGCTCTGGTTTTGGACACCCTCTTCCCTAGACCAAAGTTAAAAGTAGGAAGTGGTACTGAGCGGTAGCTCCTCACTGTGTTCAGAATTTCGTTTCTAGCATTATCATCCTGCAAGGTGAAGAACATCATTAACTCTTGCTGAATAAATTTTATTCAGAAACTCACAGGATAGGGCCCATTTAGTATGAGATCTGAAAACAGCCATTTAATGACTAAAATAAAAAGAAAATTAGATTCATTTTGGAGTAAAGTTAGAGAAAATAAAATTTCCTCTTGTCTTTTCATAGCTGGCCTAACAGCTTTCTCTGTCTCTAATGAGACTAGATGGCAGTACCCCATACAGGGTCTAAGATGGAATCGTTTTTAGAAAAGATCTCTGTTCACAGAATGAAAGACTTTGGAGCTCACTTCAGAGACAAGATACCAAGAGAGACATTATTAACATCACTGACATACACACAAAGGAAGCCAGAGGCTCAGAGCTCTGCCTCTGTGTGGTTAAAAATGTAAGCACTTAGCAGGGAATGAAAATTACACTGGCCCAAGGTCCAGGACTTGCCATATTTAGTCTTGGAGTGGTGCCAAAATAAGCATTGCTAGCCTAGACGATCAGTGAGAGAGCGAGATTTAAAACGTGATAACATCAGGACTGAAAACTAACTTTTGTAATATACTGAGGCTGTAAGCAGAACAGAGAATTTCAAAAGACCAGAGAACTCCCTCCCAGAGCTGATACACTGGATGAGCAGTTCATACAACTCTTACACTGCCTTACTGCATCCTTCTGGTCAGCTGTACGAACGTTTATTTAGGGAAAACAACGTGACTGAATTTTTGTTCTGGGTTTGTTGGTTTTTTTTTGGCTTTTTTAATTTCTATTGTAAATTAGCTATATTTCTTAATACCTACCTGTTTTAACTATCCCTTCATTCTTGAGTATGGAGGTAGTACATTTTATAGCTACATCAAACAGAGTCAACAGTAAAGATACCAAATTTGAATGTGTTTGCATTAGTGAGTTGGAAGTGACTTTGTTTTGATGACTGGGAGACAGATGCTTGTGGATTATCTTGTAATCATTTACGGTGACATAAATATACTGTGTTTTGAGAACACTGGTCTCTTCCCTCACATGAGAGGGTCTGAAAAACCAGCCTCACCCTCTCTTCTTGAACCATGTTATTTTCGTATGATGAAACATACACAGCAAAAAAAGAACTGAGAGCACTTCAGTCCTAGAGTAAGGACAACCCACGGACAAATACGCATTCAGACAGAAAAGGAAAATAAACCTGAGTTTCTGCACCCTGTAAGTATGTATAGGAATCACTAACACGTAGTCTACCTGATAATGAGGCATACTCTTTCTAATATTTCCTCCTTCTCCATTTAAAAAAAAAAAAAAGTGGAAATCGTTACATTTTAAATTGAGGCTGTTCTGAAAAAATATAACTTAAGACTGTCTGGAGCACATCTTCCAAACAGAACCCTGCTGAGGGTACAGATGGAGACACATGAATCCTAATGGGATTTTGGTGTGTTACAGAGTTCCTCCTTACAAAATATCTCCAAAATTTCTGTTTTGTCACTTAGAGTAGTGACTTTTGAAAATCTAGATCATCTATTACAAATAAGTAGGGTGCTCTCCACATTTTTATAGCTTTGGTTTAATGGCCTAGAGAGTATTTAGAATAAATAAACACAGCTATTCAATACAGATGTTAAAAGATGTAGGAAACATGCAAAGGGTTAACATAATTAAATAGAAAGATATATGTTTTAACAGAGTTGTGCTTTAAAATTACTTCTAATTTATCCACTTACGAGGCATGTATGGAGGTAAAATGATCAGTGGTAATGTGCAACAGAAAGATATATACTTTTTTAATTGTAGCCAAGAGGAAAAAAACAGCATGGAATAACTTAATCGTTGCTAATTATAATATCACTGAGGTAATTACAATAGATTTTGATTGTCTCATTTTCACACCAGAGGAGGGCACAATACTGGCTTTTCTCTTAATACATATTTGTTTTTAGAGAAGAGCTGACAATTACACTAATTGTAGTCACAGCATGAAACTTAGTTTTTAAAGAAAAATTTGTCTACATGTCACAGAGAATAAACTCATCCTTTCTGTTTTGTTAGGTGCAAATTAAAGACATATTAATTGCTTTGTTCACTGTAACAGTACAGAGATCTTCTCATGTAAGCACAACTAATTCTGTCAGAGTCACACCACTTAAAGTCTGCAACTCCCAAAATGAACTTGGCTGAATAAACCACCACTTCTTGGTAGTAAATATGGATGATTTTGAACAGAGTATTTTCATCTGGAGGTCAACAGTCAGCTGTTCTGCTGTGGGATCCACTCAGACAAAGTAGTAGGAACCAAGAAAACTGGATCAGACTCACAAGTCTAGCGTGGTGTAATCTTCTCCAACTTCATTTGGATTCTATCTGTTCCCAAATTGTATCAGAACTGAATGACCAAATATTAAATGCTCCAGAGGCAGATACAGAAAATGCAGGGGTACATAGTACCAGGCACAGCACTGACCTGCATGTAGGAAGCGGATATACCCATCTCTCATAGTGCTGTCACATCACATGCACCATGAAGAACTACCAAAGGAAAACAGCCCTTCTAGCTCACCCCATCAAAAGTCTGTACTTGATAAGTAGCACAGGCTATTTCTCTTTTGTGATACTCACATACTTCTAAAAGAGATTAAGTTATAAACTGTAGTTTAACCTTACCAACATATTCGTATTCCTTACAAAGTTTGGTTTATCATACTCTCTGATCTATATCAGCAATGCACTAGGCTTTCCATTATGTCTTTGAAGCTGAGGACTGGGTGGCGGTGCCCGGAGAAGAGGATTTCAGTCCATTATGCCTCACACTTGTTTAACCAAAGCTGCGATACTTGCTCTGCCAGCCTGAGTAGACTGCAAAGTAACACTGCTGATGAGCAAGAACAGGAGTACGTTGCACATGCACAGACTCACTTTGCTAGGTCCATATAACTACTTCTTGCCATCGAGAACTATGCTACAGATCACCTGAACACACCACACAGATTGGTAGCTACAGACTATCAGACAATTCAAGAGATGATAAAGAGTTCAAATGTATGAAATTTTGTTGTTTCCGTTGTTGTTTTTGCTAAGAAAGTAGAGAAGTGTATTGCAAAAAAATGACACAAGTCACTAGGCACAACCATTAAAGTACATGTTAAAAGACTTAATTGGACCAGATTTGCCAACTCACCGCACAGTCAGACCCCAAAGACTTAAAATATCATTGTAAACGATGTTTTCAGTTTTCAAAGTCAAACAAGGAAGACAGTTTCCAGCCAATAGAAGACTTACACTTTAATCTAACAACTCATATGAATTACGAAACACTAACGCATTTCTCTTTTCAAAAACAAAGCAAAAAAAACCCTTTTATCTTTTAATCAATGTATCTAAAATATATATGACAAAGCTCATGACAAAGACATCCTGTTACACTGCTCCAAATGTGTGCTGCAGCAGTCATTTTCCAATTGCACAAGGCCCTCATACAAAAAAAAAAAAAAAAAAAGAAACAGTAGATTTTTTCTTTAAGAAACCTCTACCTGTATCACAGGAATTAATGTTTGACTTTTATATCCATGTAGCACATGCACATTTGCCACCAAAGACAAGCTAAAAGCAAAGAGTAGCTAGAGATTTTACATACCAAGTTAATTAGCAATTCTTACCAAACGGAGTGTATCTTTTCTTCTCAGGGTTCAGCTTAGTCTCGATTAGACATATTTACGGGAAAAGTCAATGGATAAGACATTAGAGGCCAACCTCAAAGTCAGAATAAAGCAACCATAGACCTTAGAGAAGTGCTTTATTAGCCAAGAATTGGTTGGTTATTGATCTCGGTCTATGTCTCTGGTCACAATAGCACTTACCCTAATTTTTCTAGTGTAAATATAAGTAAATTTGAATGGGTGTTGTTGAAAACAATCTGTAAATCTACATTTTGTGGTTTATGTTGTAATTGTAGTTACGGGAAGGTTCAATATCTGGAGCATGGTAAGGAGACAAGGCTGTGGCATGGCAACCTCATCTCTGCAAATATGTCCTAAAGCACTTTCTCAGAGGTTATTAAAATGACTACAGCTATCACTCAGCTTAGAAGCAGAGAAACCACATGGGTACTCATAAGAAAGGAACTTTGAAAAAAAAACATTGTAAAGAGAAATGTTATGCATTCAACTTCAGCTTTTCTTTTCACTGAGGTCAACCAGATAATTAAGAAAAACAGATATGCAGAGTTTCTTTACTTTTCTGCAGACAAACATTAATAAATTACTGCTTGCCTCAGCACTACCGTGCTCTCTTTCCTATATTGTACCTTTTTATTTAATTTCATCTTTAAGATTTATTTTAAGATCACTTTCAATTTACTTCATGGCCTACTGCATGAGACCTTTCTCCTGTTTGTCCTACTGGGAACACCTGTCTTTATAATATTGCTATGGGGTTAATGAGGGTTAATGGCTATTGTATTTCGAATTGATACTAGCAAGCAAATTTCAAGTGGAAATAGCAAAAAACATAATAGCTGTGTCTGCTGTAGCACTTGTCTCCATTTAAATTAACACTGAATGGACTATAACCTTGTATTGCCTAAAAAATGGCATATTGCAGTATGCATCTGGAATTGTCACTGTTGCTAAGTGTTATTTCCTTCCAAACTTCCATTCATTACTCAGCATCGGTAAGGTTTTTATTCACTTCACACATACTAGGAGGAAGGCAAAAGACTGTTCTGCCTGCAGTTTAGCCTTATCATAGAAAGGCATTTAAAAAAGGCAACGGAGCTCTATGTTACTCCAGCACCCTGACAGCAGACAAGGGGAAGTACTCTCCAGCTCTGGCACTGACCTGCATCCCTTCTTGGAGCAAGAGAGATGTGCAACCAAATCAGAAGTGTGAGTACACTCCTTATTTAAAACATGAGCAGAAGCAACAAATTACCACTCCGCTGCCCTACCACTGAACACCACCACCACCACTTACCCAGCCTGGGCAAAATTAAATCCTGTCTGAAACATCTCTGTTTTCTAAATCAATTCTATCTGTTTAGCTGACATATACGTCACATCCTGATCAGCCCAGTGGTCTGTTTTTTGTTTTTGCGCTATCCTTTCTCCAATGACTTGGTAATTTCCACCCTACCCATGATTGTGATGTTCCACAGAAAGTTTTGTTTAACTGGACACTGGATGTGAAGGAGACAGGGTTTTCCCAGCAGTTAGCAGTGGGACCTGAAAACCAGAATTTACTTCAGGGAAAGCATAATGCTGTTTCTGAATTCAATTCAAAATTCACTGGCACTGCCTAAGTGCTCTCCTGTCATCTGTCTCAAACATAACTACAAATTAAAAGGTTTTTTTACAGGTGATCTGATTTTATATCGATGAGCAATGAAGAGACCACCCAGTCAATATCATCCTTGTGCCAGAAAAGAACCAGAAGCCAGCCTACTTTCCTTTTTAATTACAGAACAGCCTTATTCCTCCCCACCTGCTTCCACATAAATGTACTAGAAACTACCAAAAGTGGCTGAAGTGGTTCAGACATGTGCATGCATTGTACTCTTATCATTGCAAAAAATACTGGCTTAACTTTATAAAATCTTACAACAAGATTTGAATTTGGTCCAAGTTATGCAATGTTTTCGCTGTTTTTTTCATTTATTTGTTCATTTCCCTGAATGAGCTCTTCATTCCTCATCAACAGGCTGTGTAGAATTTTAGACTCTGTAAAGAAGCAACTTTTCAATAACATCAGCAGACTATAAATAACATTGTAAGGAAAAGCTACCACATTCCAGGATATACGAGTGCAATTCCAACATTGTGTTTGTCTGTTAAAAAAAAAAAGCAACTTAATGTGGGGACTACACCTTAAACAATTCTCAAGGCCTTTCTAATTAAGCACTTTGTTCTGCAATTCCTTGTTATGAATGCTTAAATATAAGAGCTGGTTTAAGGGATTCCCACCCTGTTCTCCCTCCCTTGCCATTCTTCCTGCTCCCCAGTAACTCCCTTACTTACGCTAAAGGAATCTTTCATAAAATGTCATTTGAAAAAAAAATAATAATAAAGAAATCATTTCACAAATCTGTTCTGTGCATTGGTCCCAGAAGATCTAAATTTGCCCAGATCAGGACAACAGTGATTTATACCAGCTTTGCCATCAAAAGATTTGCAATGTGGAACCACACCTTACACAAATTTAGAGCTGAAGTAATTAGCAGCTGTTGTGGAGCTCAGCTAAAACACTTTGTAACTTCATTGATCATCATTATTATTGTTCCTCTGTATCTTCTAGTGTAGTGAAAAACCATCTGGTCTTGAGCATTGTTAGTGCCAGTGAAACCAAGAGGAGTGAAGGGGGCTTAATATCTCACAAATGGGGCTGTTAGCATCCAGAGTATGCTACTACATTGCGTCACTGGTGGATATTGTTGACAAGTCACAAAATAGTATTTATATTTATTCATGCAATGCAAAGGCAGAACTCTTTCTCTGTCTGCATCTCTAATGACTGCTAGGAGACTATGGATGAGAATAATCACAAAACCTGAATGGAGATAATAAAACCAATAGTGTTCAAGTGCTGAAACAAAGAGAATCCCCAGTGGGGCAGTGATCTTCTGAATGACTCAAGCAGTTCTGCACAAGCCTTTGAATTTCACTTTGACGTTTAAATGAAGAAAGGGAGAGAAAAGCACAGACCAATTTCATTGATTGGTGTAACTCAGGAATCTAACATAAAAGCATTGGGATGACTCACAATACATACAACATCTGAAACCAAACTCCATTCTCTTCTATTCCCATTTCATTAAAATAACCTCCTATTTTCTTCTGTTACAATATTGTATAAATCAAGTGTATACTGGTTTGAAAAATCCCATGCAGGGGGCTCAAACAGAGCTTTCTTTATTGCATTTCATTTGGGAGGAGAGCTACAGTGCATAATGCACCTTAAAAATAATCTGCATTTTCAGCTGAGAATTTGCCAATATGAGATTTTTAAAAGCTCGCAAACTCACAGCTTCCTCCTTCGAAAAACAAGAATTCAGCCAAGATGTACCATCAGAAGTGAGACACTTACAGGGCACAGGAGGGGCAGAGAACATCTGACCCATGGGCTGCAGCAAGAAGCCTCTTGAGGCAGTACTGCATGTTACCCTGTGCCGTGTTCCAGCAAGCCATGCTCCAGGAGCACTGTGGAATACCAAGACTTTCTACGAGTTCTCTAGCTGTGGACTCTAACAATAGACACAATGTTTGTTTTTTTCTTTTGCCACTGCTAGTGTGCATCTCCTCTTGTGGCATTGCCACATTTTGTTGCTGAGCTGCTCCAGTCACACACACACAAAACAGCATTTCTGAGAGATCAACAATCACCTATAAACCAGCCCATAGTCCTCATGCTGAAACACATCCTGGGAGTACCCCAACAGTTCAGACTGTTACCAAACGTAGAAGGACAACTATTATCAGATATTCTAATTCCCTGTTACTGCAAGAACTTGCGTCTACATTAAAATGCATGCAGCAAATGTTACTTTGCCTATAATACGCTCCAGGAGAGCCACGGTGAGAAAATAAAACAAAGCCAAAAAATCCCCACTCTACTCAGAGGAGAAGGACAAATTGGTCATTGGTTCTTCTTCCAACAATACAGACAAGGTCAATAAAATTCTATTAGCTTTTCAGAGGAAGCCATCTGTATCACATGGTCATTGCAAACTCTTCCCACCCTTCACCTACACAAACATGCTCTATAGCACTGGCCTGAGTGGATGTGCATAAGCCACACATTAAGTCCAGAAACCATCAGCATGTGCTTTCATAGTGCCAGAACTGAGTTACAGCATGTTAGAGGCTTTTAGGACATGGTACCACAGACTGCAAACCAGAGCCACAAAATATTTAGGGAGGAACTTTATGTATAGGGCACATTGATAGTTTTAATTAACTATACTTACAAATACTGACCATCACATACAGTGAAGTACAAGGGCATTATGATTCTCCTGCAATAAGATTAATACCCAAAATTCACCTAACTTTTCTCTAGGAAATTTCACATTTGCTCCTTTCAACAAACATGTGCATGTACCTGAGAGCCCTCGCTTGTATTGATTTACACAGAAACAACAGCAGCTTAAACAGAGGTAATAGCCATTCCTTTTCAGAGAAGCGAATAGGATGGTCATCGTGGTGCCTTGAGAACTCTGGGGTCACTTTTTAAACAATTCCAACTGTTCAAAAAATGACACAGAATATCCAGAAAAGTAATTTCTAAGCAGACGGTCCATTTGAAAATGAGTGCATTGCTCTACCTCAAGGAAGATCCAGATCATGAAATCATTGCAGCAAATATCTTTGCTTTATTTTTTAACTGATAACCTTTCATCATTAAAATTAATGCCAGTGTTAAGTCAAAACAGAACCAATTAATACAGCTCTAATTGATACTGTAAGTAGACAAAATCTCACTATGAATACAATCAATTCTGTGCAGATCCTGTTGTTTATTGACTGTTCAGTTCACTGAGGGTAGTGCTTTTTAGCATCATTTTTATTATTTTTCAGCAGCGATGCCACCATATAAGTCTGTGGCCTGAGGGTATTTGGCCATTTCATTTAGATTTCCTATGACTTTCCCAACATGCAGCGCCAAGATAGGAGGATGCTGTTAGTGCACAGTCCCCTTGGGTAGCCAGTTATGAAACTTGAATTGCTGCACTTAAGCAAGACTGTCAGAATGGTTGGCCTCCTAGACACCACGGCTCCGGTTCCATCTACAAAACTTTAAGTGCCACTTGCTAAAAGTATGGAAAAAAAAAAAACCAAACATATCCTGTCTTTGTGCATAGAAAACATCACTTTAATGTTCTGTAAGAGCATCTGTAGGCAGGGCTAGGAAAAACAGGAGTATTTTTCAGTCAAGAGCCTATTTTTTACACTTCTATGAAAAGCAATCAATTTTACAGATGGACCAACTGAATTTTAAAATTTGTTGTAAAAGCTTGTCTGCAACTTAGCTCATCTCTGCAAATGAAATTACTTCAGGATTTTTTTTTTATGTTTGAAATATTTTGTAGAAATCAATAGTCTGCAAGTGATTTCTCTCTGCTAAGATGTACCTCCTCATGTGCAAATTTTGCTGCTGATCCCTGCTGCCCAAGAAGCCGACAGTGCGCAGTTGGGAAAAGGGGCTGGGAATCCCTCTCACACTTCTCCTGAAGGCTCGCTGTTGCTGACCAAGCCTCAAGAATACCTGGGTACGTCCACTGCGCCGAACCTCACAGAAAACAGTAAATCTCTTAAACTTATATTGGAATTGTGTAATAGTAACTGGGACAAAGGATTTCTGTTGGTCCTTTGAATTATATCCTTAAAGAGGACTGAACACACTTTGAGTGTGCAATCTGATCAAAATGCATCAGTACAAACTAGCACTCTTCATATTGAGTTCTTCCTTCCTTAAGAAAAGCATCAGAATGCCAGCAAACTATTTTAAGCCCTCCTAACAACTGAAGCAAATTTTCAGAGGTGACAGGACCTTAGCAGATGCCTTCAGCTGAGCTTATCCCAGAGACATGGGGTTGGGAAACGACAAGAATGGGTTCACACTTGAAATTTCCCAGTTCTCGTTATTACTGAAACTTCAGAAGGTATAGTAAAAAACAATTGCTGTTATTACTATGATAGATAAATACATGGCACTCGTCACTATGGCATCTAGCTGCCTGTATTGAAATCTGAATTGTCCTAACGAGATTGAAAATACACCAGCCTTCCTGATACTGGCTGCAGGGAGAACAAGTTCTCAGAGCTCAACTGATGATTAGATTCACACTTAAGTGTATATACATAGGGAGTCAATTTCAAAGGCGTAGTCTCGCTAATGAGATTGCCCTGCTTCCAGCATCTGCAAAGCTGTGCCCTCAGGAAGTGAGCAGTGGCTTTCCAGATGAGCATAGGTTACCTGGTGGAATGGAAATGGTGCTAAGGCTCTTATGAAAGTGTCAGGCAATCATTAATAACCACAAGCACTCGTGCTCATCATCTAAAAGATGATGCCTTCAGCAGAAAACAGGCTTCTTGTGTTTTGGGCTACTGCTGAGGCAAAGAAAAGTATTACCAAGTGACTCAACTAAGCTACTATTATCTCTCCTGCATTTTTTAAATATTCTCTTGAAGAACTGAGCTTGTCAATGCCGCTCAGACTGTGAGAGCTGATACGTCTGATTGTGGCACATTGTGATATGGCTATAGAGTAAGGAGACATTTGGTGTTTGATAACCACATGTTTATAATATTTATTTTAATCATGATTGTTGCACGCAACACTTCGCAGACATAACTGCTTGCCCTAAGTCTTCATTAATTGAAGGAATACTTAAGCATATACCTTTGTCTGTGTGTCCCCCCACTGCATTAGTCACGGAACCGGGCCAAACCAGCCCGTAAACCATTGACAGCTGGTAATCAGAAAGAATGAATCTTTTGGAGCAATGCACACGTGTGCACACACATTTCAGGAGCTAGATAAATCTCAAAACTTAAGGACATGTAAAGTCAGATCTTCAGCTGATACAAATCAGCACAGTCCCCTCATTTATACTGGCTAAGGATTTGACCCTTAAAATCTTTTCCTGACATGTTTGATAAAGAAAGAGCATTACATTTCACTTTATAATTGGACCTTATAGTTAAAAATAGCCAGATTCTTTCCTGATTAAAGAGACAGGAAGATCTAAACCAGATTTATTGTCTATTAGATTTTATGTTCCATTTTCTCTTGTCACAAGAAAAGTAATTTTGTGTACATATCCTGTCCAGCACAAAATCATTTGTTCCCTGAAATACACTAATTCAAGCATATGTGCATAGATCCATATTAATAAGCCACCCCTCCCCCATTCATATAGCTAGCTAGGGTTCCCATCTAACGCATTTCCACCCTCTACATTTGCACTGCTCTGAAGCTCTGTCTGAAGTGTTCTCTACACTTTCCCAATAAACTCATGACCCAACCATAAAATATTTGAGGATTTTAACCATTAGAATTGGTTAAAATATTTAACAGCAGCATATTATTTAAAGTAATTTTTAAAAAGAATTGCTTTCACTAATATCCAAAGATATTTTCTTTTCCTTTTGGGGATGAAGATTCCATTTTTTGTGCACATTAGGAAGAATCCCATCCAGCTTTATAAATAATGACAGAATGAATTGCAAGTTGGTCTTAACAAGCATGTTCTGAAACACATTACCCCACCGCTCACTCAGCCCTCTGTGTAAGTGCTAAGCAGTGGCAGGCAGCTACAGCCTTGCCTAGCAATCTCTGTAATTAAACATTCAAACACAGACATGCATTTCTGCAAATGGGCCCCCCAACTTCCCTTTTTTGAGCACTTTCTTCAGAAGGAAATCTCACACAGCTGTTGTAAGAACACTGGCATCTGCAAAATGTCTATTGTACAGATCAGGGTGAGAAAACAGCCTCAAACACCAACAAGCTGGATCTGACCGCTAATTGAAGCCATTGTTTAGGAAAATTACTCGCGTGTGGTCTAACAACTCATATGAAATTAGTGATTGCTGCAAATGAAAAAGCAGAATTATATACCATCTCCCATCCTCCATCTCTCCCAAAGGGACTTGTGCTAGAAACAAACATTTACCATCACATACAAATGTAGTGCTGGCTTATACTGTGTATTTTATATGTTTTTAACCGCATCAGATGCCAAACAAACTGAATTACTGCTATGGTCAACAAATATTAAATAGCATTTTTTTAGTCTGCGAGAAAACCAGAATTGTGCCCCTCGTTTCTGTTTTCCATCCAGTAGTTTTAAATAGAATAAGCCCTTTCTAGCTTACTGCCTATCTTACACCTTATTTACACTGAATTTTTATCTCCCAATGCATCTTATTTTTTGTTGGCATTCCCCACCATGCAGTTTACATGGTGATGAAGAAATAGCCTTGCAGGCATTGAAAAAGAGATACAACATGTTAAGACATAATTCCCTGCAGGGCATTCGAGGCTGAATTTGCTGTCACAATGAGTCCAAGCTTCCATAACTATCCGTGTTTTATGTGGATTTGAAACATAAAATTAGATTCATCTTAATCTTCTGAAACAGCAATCTTCCCATGAAAGCTGAGAGACAACAGCATATGAAAATGGTAAAAGAGAGAGAGAGAGCAGAATGAAGACAAGAACTGAATAATATGAGATGCCACACTCTTCTAGTAAAGGAAGTAAACTTCCCTTATGGGTAATAATATATCGTGAAAACTTTGCTGAAAGGGATTGAGTTCCTGCCAAATTCCTTGTTTACATACAAGTGATCTCTGCCGAGGCTTCTCAGCGAGCAAAGTATGCAAGAGCACCGAGGAAGCTTGCACTAGAACAGAAGTCACTACTGTTCAGAGGAACGTTTGTGACTCAGTGCATTTCATAAGATCTGATTTATGGGTATGGCCTCCATTCACCTAGACGGGGACACAGAGCATCAACCCAAGAGAGCTAAAGTTCAAAACAATAAATCTCAAGTTTCCTTGGTCAGTCCAAGAGCAGAGCTTGAGGAATATACTGCCCTAGTTTCCTGGGACCAGACTTTGCAGCTGGAGCAACTTCAAGGTTTTTTTTTGCTGGATTTTTTGTTTTTTTCGTGAAGTGCTTCAGATTGCTAGATTGCTACGCTGCTTTACTGCCTTTAGGTTACTAACAAAATTGATCTCTTTTTAAAAAAATGTTCTCCAGTGTCAAACATTGCTTTTTTCCTTTGTTCACATTTTAAATGCAAAGAAGAATATATTACGGCCTGCAACTAACAGAACGCACAGAACCTGAACATGAGAGAAAAAAAAAGTGGTTTTGTTTGATGATTCAAACTGACAAAGGAAACACACAAATTGAAATCTTACTAAAATAATGTGGGATTAGAATGCAATTCTTTTTATATTTAATTTAAATCACGTGAAGGCTCTTCTTTTACTGCAATTACTTCAGACTTACGCCAGCCTGAGTACACAGTTTTCACTGTGTCATCTCAAAATCAATGAAACACATAGGATAAAGTTTTCAAAGACTTTTCAAATTCATTTATTTTCCTGTTTCATTCATCTGCCTCATGGCTATTAAAAACATCAAATATTCTGCACACTCAGAGTAATCAGTTACTGACTTGCACTTTGCAATCATTCATTGTTCTAGACTTTAAAAGGGAGAAACATCAGGACACAACAACACAGATAGTAGGACATACTAAATAAGAGTTTTCACAGCTACCAGATTAGCTGGATTACACATCTTTTCAGTAATGCAGTCCTAAAAATCTGTGAGAGATTTCATTGATTGACAGATGTCATCATTCTTGCACCACATATTTCTCCCTAATTAAGAATACTTCTGCCAAATGTAGCATCTTATTTGGCCCAACTTATTTCCTGCAAACAATGCAGACAAAGTTACTTTCCAAAGTTTTTATACAGATAGGTAAATAAAGGGCACTTTTAGTGCCAGAAAAGGCACTTCAGTTCTTGACTTTCAGTAGAAATAGCTTCTGTGGAATTGAAAATCAAAGAAAATGTTTTGTTTATTGGATTTGCTGAGCCTGATTCTGACCACAGCCCCAGCTGTGGCTCCCCAGATGAGGCTGCAGCGACAGGGACAAGATGTGAACATACAACACTTCTTGCCACGAACCAACTCTCGACCCGTAGCTCTGACAGGAAAGGTTGACATCTATTTGGGAATCCAACTCCTGCTCTCCTGGTGTGATACCTGCAGCAAATATTCATGCTCACTACTGTGCTGTCTTACGTCCTTTCCCTCAGGTAAGACCCTAGTAAATAACAGGCTTCTTGCAGAGGGACTATGAGGTGACAACCCTTTTCCCGCTTCACCAAATACATTCTTTCATTATTACTAAAGTCCTTGTACTGCAATAACCCTTCAAACTCCACTACAGAAGTTATTTGGAGTGCCAGCAGCCACGTTCCTGAAACTATCCTACCTTCCTCCACTACTATCAATCAAGTCCTTATGAGGCAGTGCACTGCAGGTCAGGGAGTCCTAGCTGCCTTCTCTGCCACGTTTCTCACACAAATCCTAGAGTGTAAGGGACAGGGAGAGACAATATGCTTCTCCATATCAAAGATCTCAACTGTAAAACGGAGCTGATGAAAGCAGAAGCACAAAACAACATCTAATATTTTTCGAAGAAGAAAATTAAAAATTAGTTCATCAACTAAATTAGGAATAATTGATCAAGTAGTTATTCATAAAACACACGGAGGCACTGCTGTAGATGATAAGCTCTGCTGACTTTCTCCTAGCTGTGGAATCAGTTGATGTTCTGTGTACCTAAGTTCTGCAACCTCACACCCAAAATTTTAATGAAACATAGGGCTCTATTATTGGGTGCTGCTATAGTAAGATCCCAAAGGAAGTAAGGACTCCATTTAACTGTGTTTATGTTAGATCAAAATAGATGCACAAAGTGGCTGGCACAGGTATGCTGCAAGACCCTTTATCTGCAAACTTCTGCATATTCTTTTTTAATATCATATTTCAGAGAATGAAATCTGTTACAAATATTGTCCTATGAGATTTCAACTTAGCTATAGGGGTAATACAGTACTACATTTCATTAAAGTTACAGGTTCAATGAATGCTGGCTGCATTACTCTATGACCTTTTCTAAGGCTACGTTACTAAAATAATTAGAAGTGATCAAAATGGGTGGGGTGGGTAAAGACAAGTCTGAAACTCTGCATTTTCAGAAATGATTTCCCTTTTTATCAAGGTGAGACAGCCACTTTATTTAAGTGTTAACACAATCATGTGGACAATGACACAAAAAATACTTCATAATGCATGTGAAAACTGTTTCCTGTTACTATGTTAAATAAAATTCAGAAAACTTTGTCCTCCAGTTTGTTTTCATGTTCTAGGAATAAAATAGAGACTACAATTTTTTAGAGAACACTGTATCATGGTATACATCTTTGCTGGAAGAAATCCAGATTCACTGAAGTAAACAGGCTTTTTGATTCCTGTCTTTTTGACTCTGTGCTCCTACAGGATTTACCCCAAATTATTCAGACACATCTCAGTAAGACTTCTGTAATTAAAGACATCTAAAGAACTAGAATTTGCTCTATTTATATCCGTTTGCTATATGGAAAATGAAATTCAGAGATGAGCATTCAGCACTGTTTTGAAAATGTGAAGTCCAGTACAGACCTTCAGCATGATTTCCTCTCCAAGGAAGTATAAAGTTCCATTTAAAGAACAACAAAGCGATAATCTAGTTGTTCCACAAACTTATCTTGTTTTTCTTTTCTGTTTCCTGTTATGAGTCTGATGTAACTAACATGTCCAGACTCAGGGATATTCTAGAGAACTTGAAGTAACTTCATACTTCATTAACTACTTTCAGACACCTAAAATTTTCACCAATAATTTCTCAATTTGCCTGCTAATTCTTATTTCCCTTCTTATTTCCACAGCAAATATAAATCGGTTTTCAAGTCTAAAAGCTCATCTTTTGGAGGCTTTTATTCAAACCTGAATGGACATCTAACATCTTTAAGAGATTTAAGGTGAATCTGGGTACTTTAAATACATAGACCATGTGGACTCTAAGTTTTTATAAGCTTATGTGGAAAAACTCACCAGATTTAAGCAGGAGTTGCTTCACATTTGAGTGCTGTTCGGACAAGAATGTCCAAGTTAGGGTAACATTTACACAAACGAGTTGATACATTCGATACAGCTCATTCAGGTTGCTTTCTTAGTCAGTCTGATTGCTCTCTTTTTTTTCAGATATACATAGGAATAACTAGAGTAAGTGACCTCAGAAAAGCAACATTTAACCTTATCCCTGATGTAAACATCTCACTCTGATATTGCAATGTAGGTAAAGTAAAACATGGCAATTTACCAGAACAAGGTCAATACCACAATAAGGTAGATGTTTCCCCCTTAAGGTTAACTTCTAAGGGAATTAAAGCATTCCTCTCTAATACAAGTAACAAAATGGCACATGCTACAAAGGTTTGTCTTTCAAAATCAAGCACAGCAATCACTGTAGTCCACCAGTTTTGAAAGAGAAATGTGTGCACAGTTGTAAACTATTTTTAGAAGTACACAGTTTATATTCCAAATGAATTAAATAATGAATCACGGCTGTGTAAATGCTACTTCTTCCTCAGTGATATACTACCATGATTTAGTACACATACGTACACACATTTATGGGCATGCTTGAACATACGCCTAAAGGAAAAAGGCAAGTATACAGACAACAGACACACCAAAATGAAAATCTAGATATTCTTCTATCAATACACTAGCAACCTTTATAATCATTAAAGAAGAATCATGATGATCACTCTTGGAAAATGAGTGCTGTATGAATTGTTAGGAGTTAGTAAAGCACATGTGAGTTATAACCTAGCACATGCTGAGGAAGCCTACTGCACAGAGAAATTACCAGTTAGCATTAAACTTTTGCATTCCACATTTATGCAATTAATTAGAGAACACTTAACATTCTCTCTAACTTCAAGCTCTGCATGATCATGTTTGATCATGAAGGAATTTAAAATCATTTATGTAGCCAAGATTTAAATACAAGAGGAAGCAGAGACGGTGATGGCTAGAAAGAGAAGCATGAATATGTAAAGTGACAAACCAAGCTGTACGAATATCAAAAAGCCAATACAGACTTCACAAGAAAAATTGTCCACGGAAAGGTATATTTATATAAAGAAATTGGGAAATTTTTATTTATACAGGAAATATGTAGAGATATTGTTGTACATTAGAGGACTTTGCTGGTCCATCAGTTGCATCAGAGACACAAGAAGAAGTACACAAATTTAGGACATGGTAGGTATATAAAATAAAAGAGCACATAGCACTGAATCCAGCATAGAGTGTGAATTGTGTCTTTACGTACATTTCCCTGCTCTGGGATTTGGGGAGAAATATTCATATTCTTGCCCATCCTCTCTAGTACATACAAGGCAATGGTTAGAGCAACCACAGTAGCTGTAGTCTGTCAGAATTTGTTGGCCAGCCACCATGAATTTTGGATATCACTCTTACTTTCCCTTCAGTGTTTGTGGCATTATCCATTAGCTGTCTTCCCTCAGGATTATTTCCCTAGAACCTAACCAGAGGTCTTATTGCAGGGTGTACCTTGGGCAGACACAGCCAAATTTCCCTCGCCCCAGATCAAAATACCTCCTAGTAAATCAATCTATGTAGGTGAGTCACCTTGCAGTGACAGCCTTAAGCTTAGCAGAGTACATAGCAGGCTTAGTTATGAGATGAAGAATGTCTTTAATATGCAAGTTCACTGTCCAGAGGGATCTGAGGGAGACATTTGAGACTATGGTTTAAAGACTGGTTATGAAGAGACTAATGAGAACTCACTTAAAAGGTGCTCAGAACCCGCCCCTAACAGTTCCAAACCACTTTAACTGAACATCTTTGTAATTGAGGTGCAATAGACATTTTAAGACATAAAGTTCTAACCTTGCTGCGGTATCGTACTCCTCACTTGCTGCATGGTACCAGAAAGAGTCCCCCCACTTTGAGGACTCTCTAGGATACAGACTCAATCCTGGCATTCCCACCCATGGTCACTCACTCCAGGGCTAAACAGCCCTAGTGCTCAGAAGGAAACTTTGCAGTGATGAAAGAACGGCAATAGCTACATTTGGAAACATTACTGTAATGAATCTTTCTTTGCTTTCCTAAATAAAATAACAGGGAACAAATCCTCATCTAGGCTACACTAAGGAAGCGATATCAATTTCCGTTGGCCCAGAATGCTTGTAGTCAAATTCACCCATTTATTATCTGTGACAAGGTTGGAGATGTTAGGCAAATTACTTTATTATTCTGCAAAAATACCAGCTTGTCACCAATATTAGCCTCTGTCTTTAAATTCAGAGATATAAGCAGCTTCTTCATCTTTCTAACTACATCATGCTCTAATCCGATGTACCATATAAGGAGCCGTAATATTTAAGGTCTTTTAGCAAGTACCTCTACATCCTGATTATCCTTTAGAAATTAAATGCTTTCAATATACATTTGTAAGAGAGACTAACAATCTCCTGCCACTTGAAGGATGAAGATTGTAAATGATGGCTGGATTTTTCTGTTGTTGTTTTGATGCTGCCAAGCAGGCTGATGACTTTATATTCTGTGTCCGTGGCTCAATGACCCACAAATCTCCTTTGATATGCCAGGCAGCAGAGAGAACCAAGCTGAACGGATCAAGAGAAGAGTGAAAATGCTTCAGCAAGGGGCCCCCGATGAAGCCATCATGTGACAGAAATCCTAAGACTCTGTTACGAAGGGGAGAGGCGAGCGAGTGAGCGAGAGAAAAAGAAAAAAAATGGAATCAGGCATTGTGGTGGCACAAGCTGATAGAGACGTCAGAGACGCTTCAGTAATCTCACGACGCTTTGGCCCAGTGTGCGGGCAAATGAGGCCCATATTCAGCATGGCGTGACGGGTAGGACCACCCCGAAAAAGCTGCGAGGGGGCAGGCAGTTGGACAAATCAAAGCAGAAGAAAGTAATTTTCGATAAATTAAAGAAATCTCCATGGAAATTAGCATGAAACATTTTCTAATCTCCCGCTTTTCACTGCCGACAAGGGTCACTGGTTTAACTTCTCTCTCTTATTTTATTATTCCCCAGCCACATTCCTCTGCTTTTTTATATCCCTCAATTTTTACTACCTCTTTTTCTTCCAGTCTATCATTTTTAGCCTTTCTTATAGCAGCTTCTTAACCCTTTTAGGACTTCCCCCAGTAAATATTCTGGTGAATTAACTGATCCACTAGAGTTTAAAGGACGTACTCTGAAGCAGTTGCCTTTTCTAACCATCTGCAGTATTTTGTCTATGGAGAACGCCACCATTTTAACTGCGATCAAAGTCAAACATTCCTTCACAGCAAAAGACTGCTTTCCACAGTCTCTTTTAGAGATAGTGTGCTGACACTGCTAAATACCAGCTGCAAATGTAGTGTCGGAGGTAATATTGCTAAGTCACAGCATTGACTTATTTTGCTTTCTAACATATATTTTTTTAAATATAAAAATCCCTTCTCTTGGCCCCTATTCTGTTCTTGCTAACGTGATATTAACATCTCTTTGTTCTCACCTTAGATCCAGATCATATTTGGAAGTTTATTTCAAATTAAGCTGAATTAAGTATCCTAAATGCTGACAATGGTTGAAAAGTAAATATGAAATTGCAATGAGGTTGTCTAGTAAAAAAAATATTAGTACTGTGCACAAGAAGGACATTGAGAGACAGGTATCTGCCTATGGTAACTTTGCAATTATAGGCATGAAATCTACAAAACTTTAATTATCTATGATCCGTGGCCTATGACATAAAGACAAAAATTATGAGCAAGATGAGTATGATTAGAATGATTGCTTTCACAAAGAATACCAGTACAAATTCATTTCTGATAAAGTGTCACTCCTACACCACTGGTAAAGAGTCGAGGTCCAATTGACCTTTTCAGATATTTATTTATAGTATAGATATTTTATGTCATATAATAAATTCAGTTCTGTAGCCTCCAAAGAAAGTTGCATCTGAGATCTCCTTCAATAGAATAAATTTTGAAAGACATCAAAATACAATGGTGTGTGAAAAGTATTTTATGATAAATAGTAATGTCAAACTTAATTAAGTCTTGCGCTTTTTTTCTGCCACTTGTAGATGCCATTGGATCTGAGGATGAATCTTCACAAGTTTCATAGTAGGTCACAGAAGTATGTTCCCTGAAATGATTTCTATAAAAACTGGTCCAAATATGTCATTTGCTATCACTGAAGAAAGGAGCTCTATGTAGAATGATAACTGGTACGGTTTCTATCAGTTTTACTACTTGCACAAGCAGTGTGCTACATGTCTCTCATTTTCTTGAGCAAGACAGATGCCTCTGGTGTGAAAAATACAGATGTTGGAGCATGCAGCAGACAACTGTGGTTTATCAAAAATACACTACTGGCACTGACTGATGTCAGACTTAATCATTCAGCATCCTAGCGGGAGCGAGTGAATTATTGGGTCTTAGTCATGTGTGGTTTATGTTTAAAAAGTAGTACGTCATCTTGTTTCTTCTTTACAGGGGTTGGAAACTATTGAGCAGACAGCAATGCCTGGGGCTATAGGTAAGAAGCTGAACAGATCCCAGAAATGAAGGTGCATGACAAGGGGTATAGACATGGACAAGTATCCATGCTTTTTCTGAAAGAAATGTCAGCAAAGGGCAAAAAAAATCAACATTAGAAAGATTGCTTTGAAAGAGAGTGGGGGGAATGGAAGAGCCATGCTTATTTGATAAAAACAATTCCATATTTTATCTCAATAAAATATACACAACTTAATTTTGTGTTTAAATATATACACAGTTTTACAAACAGATTCTTAATTTATTCACTGCTTATCATATTTTAGATGATGTTTAAACAACACTACACACACACATGCACACAACCACAGACAAGGCTGTTTTACGTCATGAAGATTTCACCTGTACACAGAAATTATTTCTCATCAACCATTTATTCTGAGGACTATTGTGTCAGGTGCTATGCACTCTCACTTAAGTTTGTCAAAAAGGCCCCTTATTTATTTTTTCAGTCCTTCAGAAGTTTCCCTTTAGCCACAGCATTACAAGTTTCTGAGCAAACAGAAAATGAAGACGAGGTGTATCAAAACGTGCTGAGATTATTCCCTGTTGTCTAGCACGAGTCAAGTCAGTAACTGTTCTAACTGCAACAATTTTAAGTCATCAGAAAACTGTTACATGAAGGTATTATTTCAGGAAGGAAAAGAAGAAGTGTGCTTTTCCTTTAAATTGTAAAATGGCTAGAAGAGACCTAGACAGCTGGGAAGTAACGTCTCCTGCAAACACCACGCCAGTTCTGAAGCTATTATTTATATGATCACAGATGAAGTCAAGTTTGACAAGTTATTGGAGCTCTTCCCACAAGTGAGATTTGCAGGATCAGGCCCTATCAGTATATTACATAGGATGACAATGATCTGCTCACACCTTTAGCACAAAGGCAGAAATGAGAACTAGCTGTGTGACTCATTAGCAGTCACGGAGATGGAGCACATTGCCCAGTCAGGCTTACACCATTACTGCCAAGTGCCTGTGATTACCCCTCCAGGATCCTGAGAAAGGTGTCAGTTAGACCATAACAAGCAATGCCTCTATTGTGCATAGTTGTTTTTTTTTTTTTAGATTTTTCCCATCCAGAAACACAATGTCAGCGTTAATGTTAGTTAGCCAGCTATGGGAAGTCAGGCTGTCATCCAAAATTCATGTGATACATTTTTTTCTGAATTATATTTCTCCATGAACTTGTGATTAGGTAAACAGCATAATGCATAGAGGAAAAAGTATGTTAATCTGACTATTGCTTCTTCACTCCTATTAACGGTGGATTTAAGTTGCCACAATCCATAAATACAACAGCTTCCTTTAAAAGCAGTAAAATAATTTTCCTGGATAAATGCAGACGTTCAGGGGATCATTATTGGGAAACTGACATTATATTCAGCACAGAAATAGGGCTCCTCCAGACTTCAACACATACCAGCTACAAAATGCGAAGTCAAGTCATTTAGCGTTTATTTCAGCAGACTGGCTTACCTCCTAATTGAGGAGCTTTAGTCAGACAAAAAAAAAAAAAAAGACAAAGAAAAAGAAAATTCTAATCATGTTCTAGCACTTTCACTGAACTACTGTTGTTATAATGTGCATTTCATTGGTGACTGAGACCACAAGACACAGACTGGAGGATCTCTGCTTCTTGCAGAGTGCTGGCTAATTCTACAAAGTCTTGAGCTCAAAAGGTCACTAATAAGATGATACTTGACAGCTGGGACTCTGCTCATCTCTGGATCAAATCTGAATGTGAGACAAACACAACCCTGGACAGAGTCAGTGTGGTGAATATCTGCCAATCTAGGACTTATTTTGATAACCTTCCCACCAAGAAGAAGCATCACTACAGGTGTAAACATAGAACAGAATCATATAATCACAGAATCATTAGAGTTGGAAAGGACCTGTGAGGGCCATCTACTCCAAATCCCTGGGAATGAACTTGGACATCACTACTAGGCTGCCCATGGCCTTATCCAGCCTCGCCTTGAAATCCTCAGGGATGGGGCATCAACCACAACACCAGGCAACCTGTTCCAGTGCCTCACCACCCTAACTGTAAAAGATACGCCATAGGCCCTCTACCTGGGCACTGAAACCTACCCTTTAAAGGAAAATCAAAAGAAAGTAAAACATACAGTTGGAAGAAGCAACCTATTAGACCAGTCTGCAAGCAGCTCATTCACAAGCATATCGAAGAAGTTAAGTGGCATTTGTCTTCAATATACAGATGGACAGTTTTACAGTACAAAAAAAAAAAATCATCTAAACAAGTGCTTGCCTTTACTAGTGCAAAACTTTCTTCCCCTGCGACTCATTACTCAAGGACTGGATCAAGGACTAGAAAGAATGTCTCGCCACCAAATGCTTTGAGAAATACATTATTATCTCCTGGGGCAAGAATTTCTATTACATCTATCTACAGCATGCAATTCATATTTTAGAATATATCTGTCCATGCAGCCATATACATTTACCATTTTTCATTGACACTAGCCATACAACACGATTAGAAAAGCCTTTTCAAGTTTGACAAGAACAGGAAGTCCATTTTAACTTTGGTGTCTAGTTCACGCTTGCAGTGCTGGGTAGAGTGCTTTCAGTCTGTCTTACTTCTCATTCTATCACTCCAATAGCGTCACCTCTATGAAAGTCCTTCATCACCTTCTCTTGACTGGGATTTATCTAGACGCATCTGGTGAGGTTTTCTAATTTGTAGGGATTATCACAGAAATATAAGAGACACAGTGGTGCAGAAGAGGAAGAACATAAAATACAAATGTGAAAGGGACTGAACCAATCAATTTTCCTTGGCACACAAACCACTTACATCTGTAACTCTGATTAACGATTAGGAAGAAGTGTAAAAATGCAGAGCTGACATCCTTCTGTTTGAACAGAAGGTTTCTCCACAACAAAGAAATTCAACTTTCAGCAGGGGAAAGAAGTTACTCAAGGAAATTTGGGGAGCAGAAACTCAGAGCTTTCAGGGAATCACCATGCAGCAAGCGTAGTAAAGTCACAGATGGAAACAGTTGTAAGTAATAGCGTCAACTCTTATTAAGCACTGACCTCATTCTGTCCCCCTCTCTCCTATAGCGATAGGACTTTCTCGGGAATATAGCACTCACGGATAGTCACTTACCTACAAGTGCAGAGACGTTCTGAAGTACAATTTTTGCAGGTTTAAGAGAGTAGGAGGAGGACAGCATAGAGTGAAGGAGTAGAGGGAGAAAATTTGATACAGAAAAAACTCAGAAAATAACTACATTTTTTTTCAGTCATTACTTTGTCATCTAAATAAGACTTGATTCAATATTTAAACTTTAAAATCTTCTCTAAATGTACAAAATATAATTATTTCCCCAAATTATATCTATTAAATGCCACAAGGGAAAAAAATACTATAGCATCCATTTATGATCACCTTCTTGACTTCTACAGAAAAATAGCACGGTCATAGAATTCTCAAAATCAAGTTAATTTTCTGAACTAAGTCTATTACAAAAGTGTGATTCTATTCAGTTACCTCAGTGTTAATCAACACTAACTCCACTAAGTGGTAGTTTTAAACCAGCCCATAACCAGCATGAGGAAAAATGTAAACCCTATATGTAAATACATTGCAGCACTGTATGTGTAGATAATTAAACTATAATTATGCTACTTAGTACACTTAGAAAATTTTATTACTGTGCTGAAAGGTTACTTAGACTTCTTTCCTGTTTTGATATATTAAGAAGAAATTTAATATTCACATTCAGCTTACAAATATCACTACTCAAAAAATATCATCTTTTGGACGATATTTGGAGAACACCAGCACAGTCAGTTGGTAAACAGGCTCCAGCAAACACTTGTATGATAAGAGAATATTCATGTGAAAGTCTTTGAACCCCAAGTTTTCATTTATCTGGGTTTTGATCATTTCTGTACAAGTTATTGTTTCACGGCAGTTATTTGGAACAGATGATGCGATCAGTTTTACAAACAGCTAAAGGAAAAACATAAAAATAGAGGGCATCAAAATAGAGTAGCTTCTTGGTTTGGCACTGTTCACAGCTATACATATTCACACAGATGTTTATCACAAAGGCTGTCCAAAGCTAGGCAAATGTTGTTCTGCCCAACAGCGCAAAAGTAGTCTTATGGAAAAACAATCCACTTGGTGTTGCCCTTCTCAGTCTCTGGAAAGCTAAACCTTCTTGGGGAAAATTATAGAGATGTTGCTCCTTTCCATCATATTATGGCGTGGGAACACTTGAGCTCTGTTGTAGTTTTCCATGCCCACAAAAGAGGCATCTTCCACATTTCTGGGGAGCTCTGTGATGGAGAAGCATGCTTGCGGTCTCTTGATTTGGTAATCCCGCTTCCACAATGCACTACCTAAAATTTTTAAGGTTACTCTTTACACTTTTTCCAGTACTTCTTTGCCTATCCCTTTGTCTTCAGTGTACATTTTATCATTAGCAATCTGTTTGCCCCTGTCTTTACTGAAGCCACAGCTTCTACACAAGCAGTTTGTTCACTGGAGGTTACAGGGTCCACTTTTTATTTCTAAAAGCAGCATGAGAAGGAATGGTAGTGACAGAACACTGGCTTGGGCCCCAGGCTGTCATTACATTCAAATCTCCCATTGCTTCCAGACTTCCCTATTAGTTACACTAGAGCCTCCAGCCCCCTGAAGTTGGAGAGCTGGCAAAAATGCGGATGGCTCTGGGCTTCCCTGTTAGCAGCAAACAACAATGCTCTCTAGGGCAAAACTAATGGGGAAGCTCAGAGCAAGCGTGAATTTCAAGATGAGCAGCAGCTGGGCTTTGCTGACAACTTGCCACCTGATCTCCTAATACGGGAGAAGCTGTAGGGCATAAGAAAGAGGAAGCTGGGGGCATGTTTGGAGGGGAGATTGATGTGATCTGATCTGAACCTGAAAAACGGCCAGTTTCATTCAGATAAGAAGGGTGAATGGAGGCTTTAATGCATACTAGCCCCAAAATGGCCTATTTAGATAACATACACTACAAGCTAAGAAGTAATGCAGGATAGTTAATAGCTTTAGGGATGCATTTGAAGATCCAGGACACATCACACAAGACAGCTTTCTTGTTAGAAGGAGAAACATTTTCAATATGGAGAGTCAACAGTGGGTGTTCCTTCTTTTTTGCTACATTACTGCACATTGTGCATTTGATCTGATTCACAACCTCAAGATAAAAAGCAGGAGTTAAACGCTGAGGATCAGTGTGAAAAAGGACTTGAAAACTTGTTTTAAAAAAAAAATCCAGAATCTTGTCCACGCGGCCTTCTTTAAAGAGAGGACACATGATACAGAAGTACACCAACAGTGGAATATATTTATATAGACTAATGGATCAGAACATTAGCACATTGTGACAATACCAGTTTAACTGTGACAAGACAGTTGGCCCCAGCTCAGAGTAAGAATTTCATACTCCAACGTTACTTTTGCAGAGGTTGTACAGCACAATATCCCTAGCACTGCTATTCCCAAAGGACCCAATGAACACGAGAACTCAAAGGGTTAGATACTGCCTAACAGAAGGTGTACGAGCCACCGGTCAGACCTTAAGAGAATTAGATTAGAGAGATCCAGGTCTACAGGGGTCACTTGATTACTTCAAAACTTGTCAGTGACTTTGCTTTTTCATTTTTACTAGGTTTTCATGACTTCTGACATTTTTACCATGACAAAATTACAGTCATGACATGCGCATCCAGCAGGCATGCAGGTCAGCATACATCTTTGTGGATCTATGGTATCTGTTTGACACTCATATGCCTCTGTTCTACAAACAATCAAGGATGATTTTCTGCCACAAGAAACAGCTGCTAAATCTCCCCTTTGCCTTCACCTCTTCTCAAAGGAAACAACAGAACATACCTATGCTTTTGCCTCCTGCCCTTGCTCTAGTTCAGTGTTCATTCTTGCTCAACATACAGCTTTTCTCTCCAGCTGTAACAAAATTGTGCTTTGTTTTCAACTATTTTACGCAAGATATGCACAGAAAATTGCAAGAATTACAAATAGCCTCTGGAGTTCGAAGACAATTGACTAACCAAACATCAGTCTCTCAACTTCAGCATACTCTACAGACACCTGATACACTTTCCTCTGTATGTCCAACATTTCAAAGTGGTCTTTCAAAATGCAGCAGAGGGAGGGTGGGTACCTCCTAGTACAGAACTTATTGTTATCACTGATTACGGATGTGTGATTTTAAAATCTGTAGTGGTTGGGGTGGAGGGGCACCAAGGAACAGGAGTATGGTGAGTGCCATCAAGCATTGCTCGCTGATCGTGCTCTCCTCTAGGCAACAGGAGGAAAAGTGCAAGGCTACTCATGAGGAAAATTTCCCTTTTAGGTTTGCATTCGTAGGAATGGAGGCCATACAGAGGTAGGAAATAAATCAGCCAGCAGGGCTGCAGGGCTGCATGGCCCTGGGCAGAATGTAAATTCTACTTTCCACTGAAAAGTAAACTGGAAGACTGGGAAAAAACACAACACATTCTGTGGCTCCGTCACCTCTGTCGTATGAGGTTTAGCTTTTTTTTTTTTTCTCTAAAACCAATTCTGCTTCTACAATAAGAAGGCTCATGGAAACAGAGATTTGTTCAGTGTCACGTACTCATGACTTACTGCTTCAAATACCGTAACAAGCCATGGTACCAAAAAGTCATTAAAGGTAACTAAAATCATATCATCTTCTTCTACAAAACAAGAATAATAAGAAGTTTTTACAGACAGCTAATAGAAAGTGTGAGGTTCGTTGTTCCTACCAACCCCCAGTGCACTTAATTCCTTAGAATGGAACTGACAGAGCACTGCAGTGATAAAATGGTAACTTTCATCTTGAGAAGACATATTTCCATACATTAATAGTAAGAAGAATATAGAGACAGGAATAGGACTGTTCTTTGATTTTGGGGAGGAAGGACGTTGTCATCTTTGCTTGAAGGAAACATTTTCTACTTTGATTTATGTTTGGACCAATTTCACACCAGGACATAAAACACAGAAAAAGCAATATACATCCGTTGTGAAATACCTGCCCCTGGGAGAGGTGCTGCACTGCGCATCCAACATTTCAGGGCCGTGAGCCATATCTTAATGGGACAAGTCACAAGCCTGAACAAACTTCAGCATGACTACGGAAACATGCCAGGTGATGGCTCTAATAACACTGTTGTTCTAAGCACTGGCTGAATGAAGGCAGAATAAGACACTTTTTCCTCAACTCAAAACATTCAGGATAAAGTAGCTCAAACACATCCTAATTTTAATCAGTTGGGAATATGTGAAACAGGAAGACTGCAATTCACCTATTAGAAAACAAAACAAAACAAAGCAAAAACCCTAAGGACAGATACAAAATACTCTTTCAAGATACTGAGAAAATAATACAACTGGTCTGCAGCAAAGTATCAAGTATAATCAAGTCAACCATAATAAGGGGGAAGGGGGGGGAGGGAAGAAACCAAGAGTGGCTTCCTTTACAGAGACAGAATGTCTAAAAAAAGGATTTTATCTTTGTAACTAGAATTGTGAATTGTAGTAAGCTTTACTTGCTTCAATTTTACTCAAGTTGAGGCAGCGCTGACAGCAGGAAAGATGTTAGGTGAAGACTGCCAGCATACTATTTTTATTTTCAGAGTGGCTTTGTTACATTCACACGTGATCTCTTTGGATGAGTCCAATCTAATTTTAAATCTATTTGACTGCTGTAGGATCTGAAAGAGCTGATCCTGTAGGATTTGAAAGCGAGTCTTTGAACTGAGATCTCAAGAGATAAATGGCAAATACATTAACTTTACCACCTCATTTTCTTTAGCTTACAACTTAATTGTATTTTTCGTAGACCTCAGCAATCATGCTTTAATTAGGTCCCTTTGTCTGATTTGATAACTTGTTTTGCATCTTTCTTACCTTAGCCAACTGCTCCATGAGGCTAAGCCGATAATATTATGATCTGGTACTTATTTCTAACATTTGCTTTAGTTGAATAAGCTACTACAGGAACTTTGACTTCCCTAAGGTAAAGAACAGATTTACCAAAATAACATCTACATATCAGCAGCCAATACTAAAATAACCCCCTATCTACACTATGTACGTAAGACAAATGTGAAAAGGGATTTTAGCTGAAGATAACTGGCTAGACAACCCAGTCTTACAGATAGTTACTGTTTCTCCTAAGTGATCCCACACAGGAGGCCGGCAGGTGCCACATTTCAAATCATATGAAATTACAAGTTAGTAAGCAGTCTCTCCCCATGGGCTCAAATGCTACTTCTTAAAGGCTCAATATAGGACATAGACTGTAGGGAAATACTATACTCTCTGAAAAGGAATTTCTTTTGTTCATTTCTGATGACATCTGATCTTCTCTCTCCTCAAAACATCCCCAGAAATCTTATTAATTGAGGATGCACCTATTAAATCTGCAGTCCCCTTTTCTGAAATACCACGTTAAGTATGCTCTTCAGCTTTGAAAAGAACCAAAAACTCCATGAAACAATCATCCTCCATCATGGAGAATATACTGATCCTAAATAGCCTAACATTCTCAGTCTCTCTCTTTCGCACACATTCATACTAAAGGTTTAAAGAATGTTCTAGTCACTAAATCTGTGGACTGATTCCAAAAACTGCTAAATTGAAAATAGTTTCAAAACCTGAATTTTACTCCATAATGTTGATAATATCCAAAATTTCCTTCACTGGTGATTTGAATTCTATTTCAAGCGACATTTTCCAATTGTTGCATCAAGTTCTATTTCCTTACACTACCTGTTCTTCAATTCTCTTTTGTCTGTGATAAACACCATTCTAGAGTAATCCTCCAAGACTATGGCAATATTTTAGATTTCACATAATGGAACTCGATTTTTGTTTCAGGCAAAGTGTAATTTTGCCTCAATCAGCAGTCAGTTGCCACGTCGCCAATTAGACTGAAGTACACTTTACAATAAAATGTGCAAAATTATTGGGGGAAAAATATACAACAGAGAGAGTCTCAACCGTGGGTAAAATAAATATAATTGATGCATCCTTCAGTCTGCAGCATTGATTATTATTTATTATTACAAACTCTTCAAAATAGGATGATTTTATGTCAACATGTTATTTTAGGAAGTGCACAATTGAAGAAAGGATTATTTGCATGGATTGATTCATAAAATATGTTTACTGAGAAGAGATGTGCACTTTTACTTGAAATGCTTCTGAATCATACAGAGAACTCAAGACAATCTTCAAGCACTGTTGTTGAAAAGAATATCTACGTTTTTAAATAAGCTTCAATTAAGAGAATAGTTTTTGCACAAAGCCAGAATCTATGCATTTCTTCCTTTTTGTGCAGTCTGTCTGGCTAAACTTAAGAAAACAGTCACAGCAAATCCAGGGTCACTTTTATTCTCTGTCACCAACTGAATTTGGAAACTCCTCTTGAATAGCAAAGATCAGTCCTATCCCCTCACATTGATCTCTTTTCCAAGTAGAATACCACCATGCTTTGATGTGACATATGGAATGAGAAGAAAGTAATAATGGAAATCAATGAGTCTAAATATTCTCTACTTGTAACTCACCTGTCATTCCCTATGGTTATGTGTGCGTCCAAGAGAAGGAATTAAATGCATCTGCACCTTTTTCATTTCATTCAGTTTGTAGTCCTGTGCTGTAGCACTAAAAAGTCTACTGAACTCATTTGAAAACTAGGAACACGCAGGTGTGTACTCACACAGATTTCTAAAATATTCCCAGTTCTCACACTGTATTACAAAATACAGGATCCTGACATCATCCTCACTCATGTTATGGAGCTACCGTCAATTTCTGCAAAAACAATTTTATCATAGTGCTTTACACTTAATTGATAAGGTTAATTGTTATTGTAATGTATGACCCTACAAACCTGGCAGTGTCCATATGGCTCAACAGAAATCAAAGACACAAAGAAAGAAAAAAAAAAAAAGTAAAATAAAATCATAACAATCAAAAGGAGTACCACAAGTTAGCAAGCTACCACAGAAGAACCAGACCAAAATCAGCACAAAGCGGGTGAAGAGGGCACTAAATCCACGCTGGAAGATCAGCAAATCCCATCAGGTAAAGCAGAGGATCAGGATGACTGGCACAAACTTGCACAAACTTCTGTGATGGGAACCTTCACATCACCTGCTGCTTTAGAATTTCTTCTCCTTTCCAGCCTACATCAGTTCTGTCATTACTCAGATTGTTTTTTCTTTCAAGGAAATGAGCATTTCCTTTCTGAGGCAACATTTCTGGTTCTGGGTTTAACTAAATTATTCTGTGCAACAAATCTAACTTGTTCCACCAAAAATCACTGCACGCAAGAATCAGCCCAAACTGATTAAGCAAAACTGTTTAAATGCAAAGGTGGGCAGGATGAGTGAAACTGAAACATAGATAACTAAATTCAGCCTTTAGACCTTTGTTTGTTATAAGTAGTGGCAACGACTTCACAACTCATCCATAAGGAATGGAAGATTTTTCATGTAGGAGCACAACTTTTCAACATTATTAATATCTTTTAAAACGGTGGTTGGCTGGTTTTTGTGCACATGAAATACTAGGGTTTTACTTGAGACTGGGCTTGTTTTAAAGGCAAACAGTGTTAGTTTGACTACAAGATGCAGCATCAGAAAATGACAGTCTCATTGAATTTCAACATAATATATTCTTTTCTCTGTCAGTGTGTGTACAGGGTCCTCTTTGCTGACACGGGAGCTAGAGTGAGCAGTGGCAGAGCCTGGATCCCTGTCACTGTGCAGATCCACCAGTGACTTACTCTTTGACAGACAGGCAGCACCCAGAGGAGGGTGCCTTTAACTCAGAGACTCCAGCACATTGCCGAGCTGTTCCAGGTCCTGTGTGAGGAAGGGTTTTATTCCCTCCCCCGCTCCTTGTATTTTCCCCGTATCAAGCCTCTACATTTGGGCTAGGCGTGGAGGAAAGGATTTGCCCCTGAACGTTTTCACGACTTCATTTAGAGCATTACCAATAGCTAGTTCACCAGAGACAAGCAGCAATGATTTACATTCTGTGCAAGCCCAGCAGCATCTACTCCTCTCTGCTGGTTCTCCAGGAACAACAGGGCAGACAAACCCAAGTCTGGGAGGTGTGCTAGAAATCCCTTAATTTAGCAATAGCTTAAGAACAAACAAAATACACAGACATTCGTGTGCTGATGCTTTTTACCTGCTTAGATCTGGAACTACAGAATGAAAGCCTGGGTTCATGGTATCACCAGGCACTGCAGAACTTGCACTCCAAGAAGCTGGCACTCAATCAGCATGCCACACTTGCTTCTGCAGACTAATGATAGGAGACGCAAGCACGCGCTGCCTCAGCTCTGCGCACCCCGTGCTGGAGGCATGGGGCAGCTGATGCAAATTTGGCAACCAGAGCTTAAACACGTTAGGTATTTAAAACGCACCACTTTCTTCCAGTGTTTAACACTTGCTATAAAAATAAAATTGTATTTCTGATCACCTCTTTTATTTTCCCAATAAAACTTTCTTAATGTTCAAATGCAAGGCTGGAACATATTAGCTTCAAATATACAAAAGGGCAACTGTTCCTTGATCTCAAATTCCATGAAATTTCAGGTCACTGTGGGAAAGGCAACAACCAGTTTAGTTAAATGCTTAATGACATAAAAACAGTGATTGATTGCTATAAAAATGGCTCTTAGGGATTACAAAAATGAGAAGACTCACAGAAGTTATTCAGTGTTGCCAATTAAACACAAGAAATATTTGGCTACAAAGCTAGGTTACTGTCAGCCAGACAGGGACCAGTGAAATGTATACATTTTCAGGAAGAAAAATACTTTAAAAAGCGAGAAAAATGTCTCATTTCTTTAAAAACTCTTTTAAAAATATAATTCATGTGGATTTTAAATAGAAAAATTACAACATGATCACTTTTTAAGCGAAGTTTAAGCAAAGAAAAAACAGCACAGACCCCCATACACTACTACATCCTACAAAAATATTTTTCTTCTCCTCTATAAAATCAAAGCCAAAATACTCCAGGAGCCTAGAAACACTCAATGTTTTAAGTCAGAAAAGACTGCTGGCATTTCTTTAGGGCTGCAGCATTTGGGTGGCAGAGAGATGAAAGGGAGCAATGGGGGGGGGGGGGGGGGGAAGTCCACTGCACTGTGCCGAAACAGCAAACAAATTAAAATTGCTGTAAATAGGGATCTTTGTCTTTAATTTAGGAAGAGCGGGCGCGCATCTCATCCGGAGTGGCGCTGCTCCTGCAGATTCCCAGGCACAAGACAGATGGCAGTGCAACCAAGCTAGAGCACGGGCCGGCAGTCGCTCCCTCTGGGTCTAACTCCTATTATCCACTTGTAAATTAACCTGTCAATTTATCAATCAACACCATCTTGATTCTCCCCTGTTCCACTGCCCAGCATTGCAGTGAATTTGCCTCGTAAATAACTGGGAGCCCCATGTTTGTTAGTATTGTGAATGAGTTTATTATCACTTTGATGACTGCTATGAATCACAAATGCTGCCGAGAGCCTGATAAGGAAAAAAAAAAAAAAGTACATGCACGCATTAACACAGTTGAAACTATTTGGGAGATAAAAGATCGAGTTACTGTGATAGCAAATCATTTCAACTGGGGAAAATGGCTAAAACATGTAGGTTTTGTGTCGAATAAACTCTTAAAGTACAAAATACGGAATAAAAGGAAATAGTTCTGTGTCTAAGTAAGGCTCAGGCATACCTTCCCTGCCACACTGCTGGGATGCTTCAACTTGTTCCGTGAATGTTTTAGACGCTGTTAGATTTTATGCCCTATTTGAAAACTGCAGAAGGCAGGAATTATCCTTTGGGATGCAACAAGTACTTAATTTATTTATTTTTGCCAGTGTAACACTACACAGATCTGAAAGCAATTTATGCTATGAAAAATCTGAAGGAATTCTCATAAAAATAAAAGATACTTTCTTTTGAAAGTCGAAAGGAAGAGGAATTGGATATAATATTATTTGTTCAATATTTAGGACCTGAGGGAAATGTTAAATTAATAACAAAAGTGCATTTTGTACAGTTTTGTTTCTGCAAACGAAAGTCTCAGTGTTTGTACAAGTGGCTTACCTTTATTTAGATGCAAAAAAGTAACAAATTAGTGTTGCTACTTCTGAATTTATCATTTAAATCACATTTAATGTTATATAAAAATAAAATGAAAAGAACGTCAGCATTTAAGAATTCCTTTCTTAAAACAGGGTTTAGCAGCAAATTTGCTCCTTGAAGCCAAAAGAAACATACTAAAATCAGGACTATAAACTGCGCTTAAAAAAATTGAATTATATTTAAAAAAACATATTTGGCTATTTTTCAATAAAATCAATCATTTGCTACATATTAAAAATAGTCTAAATCAGGCTGACTTGCTCGTGAAATCTTAAAATGCACATAAGGTTTTTTTAGAAAGTAAAAGCTATCTAATGAAAATAGGTGAAACTTTCGTACACTTCATCACTGTAATTTTAGAGATTTTATGATTCAAACAAGCAGTGAACTTGAGTTCAAATCTGAACAGAGGTTTCCACACCGAATTAATAATTCACAGGTCTGAGGAAACACTCCAGACTTACATTTGTTCCTCAGATTCCCATCCTTTTCGCCACAGGTATTGTGTTGGTTTTAGTGTGTGCATTTACTCCTTATCATACTTTTTTCCACAACCAAATTCTTAAAATGTTTCTAGAAAGTTAGCAGCAAACTTCACTAAAATGTTTAAAGCTTTTTTTCTTCTTCTTTTTTTTTTAATTACGCCACCTTAATCCACAGAAAATATTATCTAAATTCCAAATTATGGTAGCAAGCGCGCAGCGATGAATACACGTCAGCTATTCTGTTAGATCTGTTTTGCCGCTATTTCAAATTCTGGTTAAGATTATGGACTCCATTCTGATCTCAGATCCTACAAACATTGAAAATCCGAGCTGCATACACATTGTTAGACTGAATACCCTAGTTCAAACCAGGCTGTGCATTTAAAACTACAAGCTGTGAGTTGTAGTGCACGTGGTAGATTTAGACTTAAAAGACAATGCAAAATAAAATTCATACAAATCTTTTCCAGGGCTTTATATAGCCTTGCTAAAAAACTGAAAAACAGTTTAGGGAACAAATGGCAAGCAATACACATGCCCACAGAGGAACAGTTGTCATACAGCAAAATCTCTGGCACAATTAAAGTAAAGGAACAGGGTGTATGCTCAATATTGTTATGTCCAGTATATCATTGGTGGAAAAGTAATGGGAAATGAAATTATTTGTTAGAATGCAATTTAGGGAATCTGATAGGTTGTCCATTTTATTCAATTTATAATTAAGATAGTGTTTAAATTTGAAATGAATTCTATATATGCATGTTCAATAGGCTATAGCACAACAATAAGAATGGAATCACATCTCATTTTATCATAAATTGTGTAATAAGCGATAAGGTAAAAACTAGGGCTAAAATCCTCCCAGCAAAAATGAAAGAGAGCGACCTCAATTGCCCTAATTCATTCTGCTTTTTTTTCTTTCTTTTTTTTTTTTAAACTCTTCATTTTCCCTCTGTTCACATTATTAGCTTACACATGAGTGCATTATTAGAAAATAACAAAGCCAAACAGAGAAACTTGGAAGAAGCAGGAGATAGGATCCCCTCTACAGCTGAAAGGTATTCTCATTTCATTTGTCAGGAGTTGCAAAAATAGTTTTATTGCCATGGAAGGACAATGACCTCTCTCTTTCAACAAGCTTGGTGGTTGGTCTTTTGATGGAAAAAACTAGGGGATACAACATCTGGTAATTTGTGTTACTGAGCTTAGCTGAGGTCTTAACGATGTAAGCAGATTATTTCTGAAGAAGAACAAAAAAAATTCCGGAAGACTCAATGAACTATTTAAAGTTATTAGCTGGTGCATTCTGGCACTTCAACACTCTTTTGGATTCCTTTTCCTTTTAGACATTTGCCTTCTGATCAGATTGTTCTAATAGAGCTCCACCACCTTCCCACCTCACCACGCTTTTCTGGTGGTCCATGCATGTTCTATCATGCATGTTAAAGTCCTACAAACCTTTTTTTTCCTCCATTACAAGGAAGATGATTATTTTTCTAACTATATTTTCCCCTATAGAGCGTGAAGAATGAGTACTACATCTAATGAGCTGCTGCACAGGTCAGAAAGACCGCACAAAACAGATAGCAGCAGTTAAACTCAGATTAAGAAAAAAAGGAAGAAAAACATGGGTGGAGAATAAAGGAAAAGATAAATTATGTGTACCTTTGACCAAGTATTTTGTGCTGAAAACAAACATCTCAAAGAAATATCCGCTATTCCTTGACACTCTTCCCCCTGCCTTAAATTGACCGGTATGATTCTAGATCTTATTCCTCCAAACATTTTAATTGCCAATAGAGTAGCAATTTAAAACATTTGTCAAGTTTCACTACTCTTCTGTAGGCAACAGATCCGTATTTCTTAACACATACACACACGATACAACAGCGAGTTTAAATTACAGACCTGTAGCTTGCTGTGTGGAACACCAAAATCGTACCACTTAACTGAACAAATGAAAAAGACTTTAAGAGAAGAAAATATCCATTAGATGCCAAAATAGAGCAAAATCCCAGACGAAGTTTCATCTAAAGACTAACTACAGCTATGATACTTCCTCACAAAGATTTTCTTTCATGTTCATATTTATAAAAATTCAGCAGGTAAACAGGGTTTTAAATATGATACCAAACATTTTCAGCAAGGAACTCAGAAAATGAACAAACATGCAACCAAAGTTTTCTATATTGAAAAGTCTCCATGAAGTACATTTGAGGTGGAAAAAGCAATGAGGTCCTGTAAAAGTCCTTTCCCGATAAGCTTTTTTAGTAGACAGTCATTACGCTTTTCAAACTTACATTTCAATAGGCTCATAGGAACTTTTAGGAACACTTCAATCAACCTTTATTGATGTACACAGTCTACTTCTGTGACTTAGAGCAGAGCCCTTGCTGTTGCTTCCATCTGTTGCCAGGACTTAACTAACAGCTAAAGACTTGATTTACATTCATGTAGAAGTTGACCATTACTATGAAGGAACATGATATGCCGGAGCTATGAGCTTGAAACATTGCTTAAAGCACTTTTAAAGATGTTGCTGATGTGAAAAGAATATCTCCTTTATTTAAAATGAGAAGATCTCACTGGCATTACTCGCTCCTTTACAACTTGAATTCGTAATGGGGCTGTTCTTTATTTCACAGTAAAATATATGGTTAAATATGAACAATTTGTTGCAGGTAGTTCTTTCCAAGACTAGCATGACTGTAGATTTGTCAGCTGGAAATCCAGGTAGCATAATGGAGGGGCACTGACATTGATGGATGTGCTGCTCAGGGACATGATCTGGTGGTGGGTTGTTAGAGTTAGGGCAGTATGGTCAGGTTGCACTTGGACTTGATGATCTTGACGGTCTTTTCCAGCCTGAACAATTCTATGATTCTGTACTTTTACAAAGCTGTTTACTTGCTAATCTCATTTCCCAGTGGAACAAATACCGGATTTGCAGCATTTATTTTAGAGTATTACTATATCTTTGGAAGAGTTGTTTTGATAAATTATAGTTTTTGAAGCCCTATGTTCATAATTAAATATCACCTGATGCTAGAGAGTATCTACAGCAAAAATTCCGACTGAAGAAGACTTTTTCCCCCACACAAAAACGGGAGGATTATTTTTTGTACCACATTATATATACTGAAATTAGCACAGATAGTTTCAGAACTTGTCTTGTGACACAAGTTATGGTCCTGAGATAGCCTGGTACCTACTGCAGTAAAACAACCAGTACAAACTCAGGATCTTCAATGTTTGTTTTTCCTCTATAAAATTTTTTAAATTTAAAAATTTAAGAAAATACAAACTTCTCCAACAAAACTTGTTACAACAGGTATTTGCATTTGGAGCATACTGTAAAAATCAACTTAACTCTGGGATGCAGATATACATCCTATTTCTTTCTTATTTGTATACATAATTAAATGATTTTATTCCAGATAAAACAGAAATGTTTACTCATCAAGTTTTATAGCTTTACTAGCAAAGCAAATATCCCAGAGCACAAATTTTTAATCAGAAAAATGATTTCTGAATTGACACCCTAACTTAATTCTATGTGGTAAGCCAGCTATCTTTGGTCCAACAGCAGAGCAGCCTACAATGATATTCCCTAATACCATGATACACTGATATAAAGTGTGCCATTTTCTAACCTTGGCACAAAAGAGATGGCTTATCTATCAAAGTTATATGCTCTTGCCAGTGTACCAAATGCAAATTTACGTCAATACATTGGTATGTTCTGTTTACATTGTGGGTACTAAGGTCTTGAAAGGTCAGACAATTTGCAGCATGTTTTAATTGTCCCACGATTCCATGGGACCACTGAGATTCTGAAGGACATAAGCCTTCTTTTTCTGCGTACATTATTTTAAAACTTTGGCCTGTTCGGCCTCTTAGGTAAGATCAGTGAATACCAAAATTCATTGCACCTGGGAATGACAAGAGGAAACTGATGGTTTCTTTACTGGAAAGATTTGGTGCCTGTTCACTTTCTTAACAGAAAAATAACTAAAAAAGCAGGCAATGCTCTGCACAATATATGTAGCACATGTTTTGTTTCAAGAGCCAACTTGAAAGTAGAAGAGAATTTGAGAGATACATAGATAGACATAGCACACTGTCATCACTGCTTGCATTGCTTCTTAATAAAGTGGATCTTGTTTTTCTCTAACACCTACTTATTTGCAAGAGTGCTTTATCTCCCATTGTTTACTTTTTAGAAGGAGAGAATTCAAAAGTGTTTAATATCTTAATGCTTGTTAAAAAGTCACGGCTCATGAAGGTTCAAAGGAAGGAGGTGCCACAAACGGTCTATCTGTACACTAAAGATCTTCTCTTCCCACACAGAGTAAAGGCCTCAAACCCTTATCATCACACAGTGTCATGTTGAAAATAAAAAATCAGCACATTGATATGCCTTCATTATCAACCTAAAGTGAAACATATCCTTTGACAGAAAGCTAGAAGACTAGGAACAACCCTGGAAGATCTCAGAGGAAGCATAAGAGCTGTGGGTTGGGAATCAGGAATACAAAGGAAAAGCTCTTAGACGTATCAGAACAACATGAAGAGGAAGAGTAGCCCTCAGATACCTGCTTATTCCCTTCTTCTTGAGACCTCACCTTATGTTAAATCAAAATTTATTTGAGATGTTGGTTTGGCATCACAGACTACAACCAACCACTCAAGAACTCCGTGCAGATATTGAACTACCTAGAGGATTCTCTTTGGTTAGAACGGTGTGTAACAATCTTTTTTAGGGCAGCTTTTTTTCACAGCATGGCACAAAAATGATGAGCCTAGCGGATGTAAGCAGACAAAGCATTAAAGACAAATTTTGCATTGATTTATGCACCTGGACAACACTCTGAAAGAGTAAAGATTTCAGTATATTTTATACTATACGTACAGACTATTTTCTTCCTTGTAAATAAAATTGATGGAAGTACAGAATAGAAAATCAGACTTTGTCATTGTGAAACTGTCATGCAGTGAGAATTTTAGGGCTAAATTCTCAAGAGGATATCTAAATAGCAATGCCTTCAAAATGCACGTATGATCATTACAGCTTCCAAAGTGGGTGCCTGTACTCATTCTGCACTTGCAAATGCAGTATGTTTACACATGGCCATACTCATTTTCTAGACAAACCTAAGCTCTTCAGAATTGCCATTTATATGCAAAGCTGCCAGCTTTAGTAACTGACACATGCATCAAGAGAAGGCAAAGTTTCACCTTCAGAATAAACCATTTGACTTGGGTTTGACACACGGGCATGCAGCAAACACAAACAAAAAGTAGAAGTCAGCTGGTCAGACCCTCAGGACAAGGTGTGCTACTTCTAACATTACTGTGTACCCACTAGAGTGGGACAGAAAACAGCTGCATTGCATAACTCTAAAACGCTAGCAAAGTCCTCTAAGAGAAACCGAGTATAGATCTGGAAAGAAACAGACGTCACAGCATTTCATGGTATTGTGCATACAGAAGCATCTTCCTACTGGCATGCTTCCAGTTATTTCAAAAGGACCACAATCAGAAGAAAATAGTACTCAGAGTCACAAAATCTAACTGTAAAAAAAAACTAGATGCAAGATACTACAAAAAAGCCTTACATTGTGAGGTTTACAATAAGAAGGAAAACAGACAGAAGTATGCTAGAAAGGGGAAAAAGGACTTTTAGCAGGCTATTTGAAAATATGTTTCAAAGCAAACAATTCCAATAGCTGCCACAAACACTCCTGCCAAGAAGGATCCTGCATAAGAATGTAGCCCAGCGAACGGATTGATGTGTACTTAGCCTTACCAAGCTAAAGCAATGTGATCAAAACTACACTTAAGACATCTAACTGGTACAGTAGCAATGGCTTTTGAGATAAACAGGTTGAAAGCAACTTACTTATGGTGATATTCAAAATACAAGCCTGTGAAATGCTTTGGAAACAGACCAACAGTATGAAAGATCCCAAATTTACTGCAGCGATATAATCATCGGGTCTTCATCATGAAACATCTATCTAAAATTGGATAGAATGTCCACCTACCCCTCCACCCTGATCTGTTAAAAACCATGAGACGAAGTGAGTTATGTCCCATTAATCTTTCTCGTAGAAGAATCAGACAGATGGGCTGGATGAAGCGGAGGTGAATGAAGAGAAGCACCTGCTATTTTCAGGGAGTTGAGGGAAATTGGTAAGAAAAAATCACAAGTGGGCGGAGAGGGAACAGTATTGCTCTATTACTGGATACCTTCTGAAAAAATGACTGATAGGCCTTATGCATCTCTGATAATATGCACTCATATCTTCTGGTGGGAAAAAAACAAACAAACATCTCAAAAAACAAGGATGGCATTACAGGTCATGAGTCAAAGAGGCTGATGAGCTGTCAGGAAAAATTACATAGCGGTGTGAAATATATAGGAAAATGTCTAATTGCTATAAAGAGCACGATAAAAAGAAGTGATGAATGTGTGTTCTTGCAGCAAAGGAAGATAATTCTGTCTGAGAAGTCATCTCTTCTCAGAAAAATCACATTATGTGTCCTCTGATTTGCACCTTGAGAAACAGTGGGAGGGGGGAGGTTTGTAAGAAGGATTCTGGAGGAGTTTCTCAATGATTTCTTTATGAAACTGAGTGTTTTTCTTACAGACACAAGAAAAAACTAAATGTACATTGTTAAAAATTGATTCTTCTTGCACACTTTCTTCTGTCATGTCATTGTACAGGGGCTTTAGAAAGCTTGTCTAAAATGCTGGACAACAGAACTCACTGACTGAATAAGTCAATTTTGCAGTTACATAGTTAGTTAGGATAAAAAAAAAATTACTCAACATCTAACAAGTTTTAATAGACCTTTCTGAAAGAATACCTGATAGCTTTGCTTTAGTGAAAGATTTTTATTAGTGAAGTTTGCTAAGTTAGTTCACTTACAGCCTTTGGACTGCAATACTCAGTGAGGCAAATTAATTCCATTCATTTCTGATGTATGAAAATCAGCCTGTCTTTAAACATTTGTTAACATATCTAATAAATCCACTTAAAACACCAGTTAGAACAGCACAAGTGAAAATAATCTCTAAATCCAGTCAAAAAGCAAGACTGCCCGCACTTTTTAAAAAGTAAGTCCTACCTTGGGTGGGGGCAGCGCGTGCAATAACCTGAATTCTACAGTGGTGCAGAACATATTTTATGGCTTAACGATTTGGAGATTTCTGTCTTCCCATATTTCATTAATATGATCCTAAATTGAATACAAATTTATAAATATGTTTTACAATACTATAAAACACATTTCTAAGAACGTGCTTGTCTTTAGAAGTACTTTATTTTGTCAAGTTACTGAGCATCTGTTTATGTAATGTTTTTCTTTAAAACCCACTAAAAGGTGTTAATTAAAACAGGGCGATTAGTTCATAATGAACAGTTTAAGCAATTAATGCTACCCCTTTTTTGACCCATGAATTGTCTTTATGCAAAGAACAATTTTCTTAAACTCGTTATTGAAAAAATATTAAAATGATTTCTTCTGATTTGCAACTCCTTAATAGGCTGAGTGAGAGTTGCACTGGATATTCATGATTTGACATCATGTCATATGACGTTATTCCTATTTCATCATAGGTCAGAGAAATGCTTTTACATTCAGGTTTTATGGTGTGTACACAAGCTTTTTCTCTCTTTCCATTTTTGCAAGTACTCTCAGGCATTAACTTGAAATTCTCTCACAATTAAGCAAACTGGTTCGCGGGAACTTCTCCCTGGTATGAATACAGCAGTGACAGTCCAAAATCACGAACTCTTGAAAATGAGAGGGAGACCCACAAAAGTCAGACTGGATCATAAAAACAACAAATTTTAAGTATTCAAATAAAACCAGGGAATGTTTGCAACATGTACCGTGCCGTATAGAGTTCCACACACAAACTCTGGCTCAGTTCAAATGCTAGCCAGCCCAGCTGCTTAGTCACAGGTAAAGCATGTACAGTTTCAAAATGATTCTTCACAACTAAGATTCAAACTGGGTAGATTTTGCTTTTTATAATCTATTTCATTTCTCCTCTAGATCATCTCCCTTCTTCCTTTGACTGAATACTTGCACGTTTATTCCTTAATGTCTAAGGAACGTAGCTTCAACCTTGAAAATATCACATCACTTTTATTATTATTGTTATTTCATCTAACACAAAAAAAAATAAAAAATGTCTGAACAGAACAATAGTGGCAAGGCTACAATGTGAGGCGCACGAGTACAGATGAGGTCTGTGTGAGTATATTTTCCTCAGCCATATTCAAAATTTGCTTATATGTTCGTACACAGACATGTGAAAGAACATAAGGAAAACAGCATCTTTCATTTAACAAAATAATAACAACACAAGATAGAGGTTTTGGCATACCTTTGGCTGTGGCCAGTAACTGTCTGTTAACAGCAAGCAAACCAATGAACTGGGGATTTTTAAGACTGCATTGGCCCCGCAAGGAGGACTCTTTCATTTCCCATACTTTGTCACTTGCCATAGAGCTGGCTGACATAATGGACTTTTACAACAAGCTCAGAAGCAATTGGCAATTAAGTGGTTTGAAGGGGTGCTTCTGGGCTGCCGTGAAAGGCTTCAGGTGTGAAACGCTTGTTTTCAAGAGCACTAAGCAAAATGTATAGTTGCTTTCAGGGGCCCCCTTGTCCTTCTGAGCGAAGGGGGAGAGATGGGGGAAGCAAGGACACTCAAGAGCAATTTGCTATTCAGTGCCTGAATGCTGTGTGCTTTTTCTCTCCCCCCTCCCCATCCCTGCGTGGCTGGTAAGGAGGGCAGATTGCGATGGCACAAACAGCTTTCGGCACAATGGCAGATCAAGAGAGAGGCAGAGAAAATGAGGCAGAGAGAGAATGGGAGCCTGAATGAAGTAAGGATGGTTTGATTGTTAATTGTGGGTAAATGTGTTGCAAGAGTGAAAAGGGTTCATGGACTACTTTAAAACTATACCCAAGCAATAAGTACAGAGTGTGGGGAAATAAGGAGATGTTCCTGACCCTTTTAAGAGCTATAGTAGTGCATCTGGCCCACTTGAAAAGTAAATTGAGAACTGTTAAAAAGATAGGCAAATACATTTGTGTGCATTATATACTTCCATTTCTAAAGGAACCCTGACCAGCAAATGCACTGGGGTGGCATACACACAATATTCTTTTCTCCAAGGATTACTTCACCCATAGGACAAAAAAACAATACAAGCTAAAACGTGAACATGCCCTAATAGACAAATATTTAAAATACAGATTTTTAAAGGTGAATAAAAATATGTTTCTATTCTAGGACAAAATATATTTGTTCGAAGGCTAGCACAAGGGTAAAGAAAACTTCAAACAGAACTAAGGGAACAATATCCTTCATGAAGACTGTTTCATGTCACTTTTCCTTGTATGACCTTTACTTCTAACATATTGATTTTTTCCTAACCCAGCCTTGCTTTGCAGAAAAAAGGGGTATTGAGTCTTTGAGCTGCTTACATATCACTATTGTACATGCATTCTTAAAGGTGAAGGATCCCCTTTCAGAAGATGACTATCTGACTGACAATATGATTAGGATTGTCTGAGGACTTTACATTTTAAACATAGTGAGCCACAAGCATCAGTTTGGAGCAAGGAGAGGGACGTGAAATTGCGCAGATTCACAAACATTTCACCAACACAGCACCAACAGATCTGCTCAGTTATGGCCTTTTGGCAAGGAAGGCAAGATTGCTGGAGAAACCAGAAACACGTCTTGGACCCCAACAAGAAACTGCCTTTAGCTTCTCTATTTGCAGACCTCCTTAGATAGCCAAACAGGTCTGCATTCTCAACACACACAATCTGCATCTGATCAACTTGAAGAATTCATTCTCAACTCACAAACTTTTGTGTGTTAAGATATCATAAAAGTAGACCTACCGTCTATTTAAAGTAGCCAAATAAAAAATAAAGTGGTTCTGGATTAAAAACAATTCTACCAAAACAGTGCTTACTCTATGAAGTAAAGCTATATCTACCTTCTCCCTTAAAAAAGGATTGCCTTTCTTCCTTGTATTTCTGGGAGTCAGAAGCAAAACTAATTCATTCAGAGAGAGCCCTTGTGAAACCAGACAAAGAGAAGGAAGATCACACTTCTTGCCATTCTTTCCTTTACTCAGTCACGAGAGAAATGCCTTTTTTGCTTGCAATAAAACATGGCCAATTCTAAAAGAAAAAAATGGAGAATCCAGTATGAATACCCATGTTGAAAACGAGTGCATAAATGCTGTAACGTTTAGGAATGACGCCATCACTAAGAGATGCCAAGGGAAGTCTTTCCACTGGTTTCAGTGGAAGCTGAGTAAGTCACTTTACATTTTGTCACTTGCGTGACCAAGCAGTAGTGCTCAAAAAGTGTCACACTTGGGCTGTGCTTAGAAACCTACACTGCTTGCAAGTGCAGGCCAAGCCCCAGCACACTTGGAACCGAGGTTTTTCAGATGCAAATAATCTCACACTGGACTGGTTTTACCAGCTGTGGGGTTCAATGCACTCAACCCCCCACCCAGAAGTAAGAATGGTACAGAAAGCTGTAAACCAACTGGTGCTCAGCTGCAAGTGTGTTGTGGTTGCACAGAATGTTGCATAAACAAAAGAATTTATTCACAGCGTGATGGACATGAATTTATGCATGCAACCTCTGGCTCGTGGAGATGAATCTAGATCCTCTAGCTGTTGTTTTGTGCATCACCATTCAGATTTTATAAACCTGAAGTTTGTACAGGTAACATAGAAAATAGTTAGAAAATAAAAAATAAATGCATATGGGAAAAAAAAGCCAATACAAATCAACAGAGTTTATTTAAAATCTTGTGTTTGGTAAAAATACTAAGGGTGAAATCAAATAAAACCTTGAACTTCAAGTGAAGTACGATGAAAAGCAGAAAAACGAGAGAAAATGTTTCAGCTACTTCTACCACAGAAGCAGTTGAACTGATATTTTTCAAAAAAAAAAACTTCCATAATCATAAAAATGCAACATTTTATTTTGATATATCAGAGAGATTTCTACATGAAAAAGACAGGAAAATCTCAAATGCAATTTTCCTTAAAGTGGTTGTAGAAGAAAATGCAAAACTGATAAATGTACAGTACCTAATGACCACACTCATGCAACTAATTCAGTGTTAATCATGATTAAATTTGCTCCTTTACCACCAAGTTTTGGCACACATAGGCCTCACTTGCTTACAGCGTAACCAGGAGAAAATGGAAGGGCACATGAGTATTACAACTATTGCTTTATATAACACTAAGTACATTCTAAATCACGCAGAAAAGTACGTGCTGCCTGCGGTTATTTTAATGTAAGGGCCAGAGATGTTGCAACTGCACTGAGTTTCCCCTACCAGACTGCACTCACAGAAACTCCGAACTTGTCAGACTTTCTCTGTTCTTACTGTTCTGAATTCTTCCCATCACAATATGGGCATGCTGTAGTGTCTCCCATCTAAAAATGAAAACATACACACTCTAGCCCACTCCTGTCTTTCTGATCACTGCTTTCTCTCATTTTCATTGTACATGCTGTTTATATCTCTATCATTTCTCCTTCCATTTTGTCCTGAAGTGTTTCTAACCTAATTGCTGCCCATTACAGTCAATTGACACAGTTTTCACCAGTCTCTGGTGTCCCCTTAGCCAAAGCTTCAACCATACCCTCCTTATTATACCAAAGTCCTTTTCACACAGTTTTCTATGATGTTCTTAGTGATATTTTGCCATTGACTGTCATAACATTGACCTTTCATGCTCTCCTCTCATCTTCTAGAAGATCTTCACACCACTCAACTTTCTGTTGAGCCATCTCAACTGGACCCATTTTTCTCTTCCTACTCTCACTTCTGGGCCATCTCAGCTGAGAAATTTTTCTGAGGTCTCTAAAAGACCTGAGAACTGTCCAGCTGCTGCTAGGATAAGACCCGTGCCAAACATGCCAGCTAGTATTAAGCCATTTATTCCAAATCCTGTTTGTGTGCAGGTATCACCTCCCTTGCAACACATTACGTTATAAGCTCTTTGAAGTATGGATTGTCTTTTTGATTTGTGTTTGCACAGTGTGTAGCACAACAAAGTCTTGACCCTTACTATATTCTATGGAAGTAAAAAAAAAAAAAAAGTGGCAAATGGGATGTTGGAGAAAGGGTTAATCAGTTTACATCAATTAGTTGGTAACCAGATACCTTTCTGGAACAAATTAGAAGCTAATTAGAGTGTTTTAATGATGTCATGTTTCCATCTTGCACTTTACTTGTTAAGATCGTTGTAGTGCCCTGCTGAGAAAGGGATATGGGTGGAGATTCTATGGAATTGGTCCTTTTTCTCCCTCCAATTTTTAAATTTTCATGATCATTTTCTTTATTAGTTATGTCAGTTTTTTGAATATGTAAATCAAAGAATTGACTTCCTAAAAAAGAAGAAAATAGTATTACTAAAAATTATTTTTCTACTAATTCTACTCTAAATTTGTATTCTAGGCTTATGGACCTTTTCAGATCATGGCCTGACGAGTATCTTTTGCTCCCACCAACTCTTACAGTTATTTATCCAAAGAACCTCGGCAGAACTCAGCCCATTTTAGGCCAAACAAGTTACTTTTTAAGGATGGTAAGTTTTCCAATATACATTATTTTTTCACTGATGCTGTCTAATGCAGTAATTACGTGCGATCTCTTATAAGAATACAGCCAATAATCAGTAATGAATGGAATAATTATGAACAATAGTACTGAAAAATACTTTCCATACTGAAACTTCTTTGTAAGATGAGTGCCTTTCAAAATATGCTGGTATTTATTATCTGTAGCATTATACCTACAAGCTGTCCTTTCTCTTTGGAAGAGAAGGTATGCAGCTGTGACTTGCGTAACACTATACATTTGGAGCAAAATGCAACACTGAATTTGAATGTGCAAAGGCACACACAGAGATAAAAAAAAATCACATTTAAGGTTCTGTATTACTACTTAAAGCATCAACTATTCTTTTAGACAATTTTTCCAAAGAATAAATAGCTGTTTCAATAAATTGTCAATGAACCATCATTACCAGCAGCTCTAGGATTAACTTCTCGTTGACTAAAACAGCCTCAGTCACTAGCCAATGCTAAATGCTTTGCCCTATACCGAAATTTTTTTAACACATAGTAAACACGTATCTCTTAATGACATATCTGACCACAGTGATCACTGAAACTTCGTCTGAAAACTTGTACTGTCCTCCCTGCAACTTACAACTCTTCTGTATATGCCTCTTGGAAAGAACCAGTTATCTACCAAAGTTTAGATTTTGCTGTTACCTCACTGGTACTCTCCAGAAAGCACCAGATAACTACGTGCTCATAAATTTTAATGCATTAATGTGAAAATCATTGGAAGCACTGAAAATATGATACTACTAAACAATTATGAATTTAAATTCTGGGACACGCACTCCAGTTCCTGGTTCTGCTGCTCAACTTTGAAATGAGTTCCTAGAGCTGCCTTTTTTCTTTGTCACATAAAGAAAATAAAAGAAAGATAAGAGGAATTTCTTGTTTGTGTATTTTTGCTTCTCAGATCTTTTAGTGCTTTTTTTCTCCAGGGATTGTTTATTTTCTGAGAACAGTGCTATTTTGTTAACAGCTTTGTTTTCTTCCAAAGCACATCTCCAAATTTTCACTGAGGTGAAAGTGAATAAACCTCACCCCACAAAGAACACACATCAGCAAATTTCAGCGTGCCTGCCCTCTGATAATTGTCCATACAGTCTTCAAGGTTCAGGCAAATACAGATAAATTGAAGTTGGCTTGATTTGGCAAGTGTGGCCCATATTAGTTTAGGAGTTTACATTCACTAAAACCACCAGTATGCCACATGATTAGTTATCACAGATCAGCTGATGATGGTAGCTTTTTCTACAATTAACCTCCAAATACTTCGTTCATCCCTTCTAAAAATGATCTCATTAAGTAAAATTATCCTATTGTTTCACCACCATCTTCTCTAAACCCACCTAAGTACCAGTTTAAAACCTAATATCGAGCAGTTATTTCTGTTCTTACCATCTGTTGCACATAAGCTCTGCTAGACTTGTGCAAAGAATTACATACAGCCTGTCCAAAAGTGAAAAGGGCAAAACAAAACAAAACAAGAAAAAGCCGTAATCTCATACCACCCCAGAGATCTTACAACTGGCTCGTTCTGGCTGCGTTCAACTGGAACTATTGGCAGTTTTTCAGGAAAATCTCATCTCATGACATTCCCCAAAGGTTCATCGACATACTCTTTTTCTACTCAGAACAAGTGGTGGGGAAAAGAAGTACACTTTTGCAATAATTTCTGTGACTATTTAGCCTTTTTTTGTTTTATTTTGATTCTTACTGAAAATCAAATCTTTAAACTAATTTTTCTGGAGCCAGACTGATAAAGTTAGAAGTAAGAACAACCTACTTTATCACTGCGCTAAACTTAAACGCTTAGAAGTTTAAGTGATAAGCTGATACAGAGCACAATAAGCATTCAGCCCATAAAAAACAATCCTACCTCAGCCACAGTTTCTGCAGTATCACATTCATAAGTTATTGAATACATGCTCTGAAATAGCTACAGGTGGTGCTCTGAAAGTAATGCCTCCTGTTTTATAATGTTTCCACACGACATCGGAGGTGGATATCGGTGGTACGGCAGTAGAAGTTGAATCTTCCCACCAACATTCAATTAAATTTTGTTTCTGTGCTACAGACGGTAGCAGAGAGGCAGTCTGACAAAATGACATCTAATATGGAAGTATATATGAAGCGAAGGTGTGCCTTTGAATCCCTCCATGCAGAAAAAACTGCACCCACTGACATTCATCAACGTTCACTGAATGTTTATGGAGACCGTGCAGTGGATGCTGGCACAGTGAGGCAGTGGGTGTTGCGCTTCAGCAGTAGCAACACTGGGTCACCTCTGCTGGTGCAGGTATTAATGAGCTCGGTTTGGAGATTCTTTTTCATTGCTGGTGAAAATGCATAGCTAATGGTGGTGTCTATGTTGAAAAATCACTGCTTTATAGCTGAGAATTTGCTATATAAATTATTGTTATTTACTCATTGTATCTCTTGTTGTTTCCTCGGAAATAAATAGGAGGCATTACTTTTGGAGCAACCTATGTATATCTAGATAGAAATAGCAGACAGAAGGAAAGACAAGAAGATGTGAAATGACTTCTCTGAAGGCAGTGAGCAGTAGAAGCACGAATGGAACTTAAACTCTTATTTCTGATTTTCATTTTTTATTATTATTAGATCATGGTGTCTTTCCATAAATAGGATTTAACACATCCTCAGATGTATTAGGTTTAATTCATGACTTACTAAAGTGATTTCAGAGAGTGGTTACTGTGCTTGGCTGGTCGTATTTCAGATAGTAAAGTCCTATCTATGCTTCAACAAATTCATTAATAAATTATCCAAAGATATTTAAGTGTATGTTTAAACATATTTGTTTACAAATACATGTTTCCCATGTTAACCATTCTGAATAATAAAAAACATGTTCAAGCTTATTAAGTTGCCTCTATTTCAAAAATTAATAAAAAGCTCTCCTTTGCTCAAGAACTGAATACCAGCACATGCAGATAGTTCTATTTTCTCTCAAAGCAAATGCTCCAACTACAGTGTGACACACTTCTGTACCCCACTGTCAGCAATGTGGTGCTGTACTGCTACCTACAGAATCATAGGACGGCTTGGGTTGGAAGGGGCCTTAAAGATCATCTATTTCCAAGAACTCTGCCATGGGAAGGGTCGCCACACACTACTTCAGGCTGCCCAGGGAAGGAGTTCTTATCAGCGGACTGAAGAACTGGAGGATTCAAAATGGAAATGGAAAGTAAGCCCAGGATAAAGTCTCGATGCTCCAACTTAGTTCTTAAGCAACGTCCCATTTTCTCAAAGGACAAATTGCAAGAAGTTGGACAGCACTGTAAAAAAATAAAACTACAAAAAGGAACTGATGGCGCCAGGATTAACCTCTGAATTTCTGAAAAGGATCTTCTGATTTCAAAGCACCAACAGTTTACTTTGGTGGATGATGCAAAGAGGAGGCTTACTAGTTTCACCAGCACAATGCTTAGTGCATATAACAACTGCAATACAGCTTCAAAAGGGCTACAAAGCTGCCGCTTCGCAGCAGCGGCCCATTCTTAATTAACATTTTTGGAAACGCTGCAATTCAGCTGTATGGCCGTTCCATCTCAATTGATGGCTGACTGGAAGTGGTTTTCACAGCTGGGCTGCCGATCCAATGCCCAGGGAGGCCACAATATTCCTAATTTTGCAGCGCTGTTTACAACCGTAATTAATATTTCTGGAACTACCGCTAGGCAGCTCAGTGACCGTGCTGTCTCACTTGATAGCCAGCTGGATCCTGCGCTAGTACTGAGCTCTAACCTGGTGCACGCACCAGCGCAGAGATTCAGTGCTGCCACAAGTTACTGTTCTGATATCCTTCCAGGTCACTTCCAGCATATCACTGTTACCTTATAGTTAACAGCAAGCCTGTAAAATTAGACATTCTTAGCAATGCCTTATCCACGAAATAAAGATTTGTTGAAAAATCTCACCAGCGTCTATTTCTCTGCAAGGCAGCAACAGGTTCCCAGTCCCCCTGCCTGGGGATTGCAATGCTCCTATCGACTTGACGGGACCAGGACCATCCTCTCTGCAGCACGCCCTTTGTGCCTCAGCAAATCTGCTTGTACAAGAGGTTTCAAAAGTTCCTCTAACTACAGAAGTCAGTAAAACTCACTAGGACAGTAACAGCCCACTGTGTAAGCATGTCTGTACATATGTAAAATATATATTATCCGCTCATTTAGAAAAGGGAAACTTGGTCCTGCACAGAAAGAATACAGACCCTTCAATTGACATAGTTAAGCTTGCATTAATAATGTATGCCTGTCAATTTTCACGGGAGTTTAAAATGGGAAAATGCATTATAAGAATTTTGACTCTCGGGTCTTCCTGCTGTATCATCTTATCGAGCATGGGACGTAAATAACACAGTGGAATTTTAAACCAGATATGCATTTTTATATTCCCACCAAAGAATTCATATTTCTAAATACTTCCAAAATCTTTACTGGAAAAAAATTTAAGAAAAAAAGCTTATAGTATTGTTATCCCAGCACGAAGCATATTGCTGATAAACTAGAATATGCTCAAAATAAAGTTTGTGTAGGTGCTAACGCATGTCATATTTCAAAGCCATGCATTAATGGTTTTTACTGAAAGCAAGTCAGACAAAACTGTTAGATGGCTTCTCTCTAGGTTTCTGAAGTTCAGAGATCATGCAACAAGAGGTGATACCTCCTGAAAGGCAGTAAAACAGAAGGAAGCTATGGCCTATGTTGTGGATTCTCCTTCGTTGCTTTTGTTTTTTCAGGGTTTGTTTGTTTCCCCTCTGCATAATTTGCCAAGTATGCATTTGATGATATGGATTATCCACATGCTTAATGCTTTTCAGGGCAATTGCACGGAGGAGGAATTTGTTCAATGTACATTCTGCTTTGTGACGAATATTCCCTTGCTTACTTTGTACTTCTCATTATATTAATCTTGTTCCCTCGGAATGAGAAAGTCCTTGTAAGTGGGGTGTGGGATTGACTGTTTGTTTGTTTTACTTCTGACCATCAACCGAAACCAAAAGCATTAAAAGTACCCAATGAGGGGAATAAGAGAAGATCACGAAGTCAGGCCACTAAACAAAACAAAAGTGTTGGTACGGGGGGAGGTGGAGGTAGGAGATTAATCTTATTAGGATCGTATATCATGAGGTTGTCAGGTGTGAAAGCAAACGAATGGCCTCTGTTTATCTGAGCTAAACCGTGTGGCTCACCAGAAGACTCACTCTCAGCAGGTTTTTTTGTTGGTTTTTTTTTTTTACCCTTAATAAATTGTCTAAGTCAGTGTAGAATGTTGATAATGAAGTATGTGCAAAGGAGGTCTGAGCTCTTACCTTCCCATGTTTAGATGCATCCAAGCTTTTTTTTTTGCTTTTTTTTTTTTTTGCTTTTTTATCACAGCTGATTCAGAAAGCCCTTTGGAAAGATGAAGTAGGTAGAAATCAAAATAAATGGATTCTATTAAAACCAGCAATGCATCAACTGCTTGATAAAGTGATTAATAAACAGCTTAGGATGGTGATTGATTAAACTCTTTAATCAAAGTGCTAAACTGACTTAATATGGATAGTTTCAACATGTTCAAAGTATACATTTTCTCAGCCGAAGGTTCAGAGTTATTTATGTAACTTTTCTGAAGTGTATCCCTTAGGTCTAACCTGCAGATAGCTAAGACTGTGGAATGTGTAAGTATTATGAAGTGCTACACATATCACATTAGTCACTGAAAGTTTGCAAGCAAATTATTCTGTTTTCACTGGACAATATATTTACCCCCAGAATTTTAGGTGCAGCATTGGTTTATATTGTAAAAGGCCTTTAAAACAGCACAAAATAAAAGTCAGGCTTTTTTTTAACTCATTCCTATGGTCCCTATCATAATCCATACAATAGTATGTCATCTAAACATAACAGTGGAAGAAGAGGATTACTTTAGAGTGGAGGAGAATTCAAATATTTAGTGCAAAGAGCATCTCTCATTTACTTCAATATCTGATGCCATTTTTGACACGATCAAACATCAGCGGGTTTCATCAGCTTAATTTGTTGTTCCAGGATACACAGGGAGCTCTTCACTTTTGACACACAGGCATGCATGCACTTGGTATTGCCAGTTCGGAAACTCTGCGTTACCAGGACACAGTAGCCTATCAGTTTCATTCGGTATTATAAAGTAAAGAAGTATGACCTGAACGTATCAAAAAGCTAAAAAACATCCCTAAAACAACAGGCTAAAGCTAAGTGCAGAAAACTGAAGTCTGTTCTGGTTTTCATGCCAGTGTCATGGAGTGGGAGACAATCCTGACTCATGAGCTTTCAAAGCTCCTAATGGTTTTGAACATTAAGATCTAGGAAGTTTTAATATCCTCATACATACATTTTTAGAACTGGAACTTTAGAGACTTTCTTCCTTGATTTTTGTTTTTAATTAGATGGTTGCTACTAAAAATAAATAATAAGTTGGCTCAAAGGTGGCAGTCTACCCAGAAAAAACAGGTGCAAAGAAAAACATGACGGGAAGAGCACCAACTGTGCTTGATTCCATCTGAAGACTTGTGATAGCTCCTGAAGCCTCTACTGTAATCTCAACGCCTGTAACCTTGTAGAAAGTAATAAATGTCAGTATACTTTTAATGCACCATAACTATTTTTAAACCCAAACTATCAATCACTATTACATAGAGCCCGCTCCCTGCATGCATGCCAAAGCGTTTCAGGTAGCAATATAATTATCCTGTTATGAGAATATATAAAACAAATACCCCATACAAGACCTTGCAATAGCAAGGTGCTTCACATTCAGAATCCCTGGAGGAGGGGAAATTCTGCAAGAGCAAACTAATAATGTGTAATGGTCTGAGTGAATCTACACAGGGATTTTCAATAGTCTCATCATTGTAAAATATATGGGACAAACAAATCACTTAAATAGCTTGGAAAGTGGCTGTGCAGTGTTTTATAAACAATCAATAAAGCTTTAAAATCAATATCTTGATGAACCACCAGCCATTGGAGGTTATTAAGCAGAGTGACTGTTCCACAGGAATATGCAATTGGTGCAGCTATTTGAGAACAGATTTAAGCCTATCTAGCTCTATCTCCTGCTTCTACCATTGAAGTAAGCCAGATATTTGTAGAAAAAAAAAAACCATGTGACACACACAGTAGTTTCTTCCGCACTGTACTGTCCTTGTCATATCTCAGACCTAAACTATGAAGACTTTGAGGCTTTAGTCATATGTTCTGTAAGTATTCACTTGGCCAGATTTGCTTACAGTGCTTTCATTTACAACAGCAAGTGGTGGAGCAGAAATTAGATTTAAATAGAGTCTTTTGTAACTACAGATTTATTTCTGAACCAGTATTAGATATATGCTTAATATGTAAAAACTTCAGTGAATAGAAGTAACTTCAAAAGCCAATGGGAGCAATCCCAAAGGGATCTGCCCATAGATGAAACTAAAAATACGTGTAAGCAGGGGGAAAGGGAATGGACATTGCCACTATAGTAAGCAATTCCAAAATAGAAAAAGCTGAGCATTAGAAAAGGAGGTGGAACTGCCCTCCATAAATCTATCAGCATCATATAAAGGATAGAAAATAAGAAACATAGTGTGATAGATAGAACCAAAGGCTGAAAGCCTCTCACATGAGCAGTATTTCTTTTTCCACAGTGCAAATGCTTAATGCCCTCTACATTCCAGTCTCTTAGTAATAATACTCATTTGACATAAATAATTCTCAGCACCACCCATGAAACGCAGTTTTATAAAAGAAACAAATAACTCCATTATGCACAATTCTGTGAAGTATCAGGAAGTCAGGTATGGTACTTCCTCCTCCTACTTTCAAAATAAGTCTATACATCATACAAGGTTATAATACAACTGGTATTGAGTAGTTGTAATTCCGTAACAGTTTTTCAATGCCTAAACTTAATAAGAGCACTGCTATTTGAAGTTTTTTTTATTTACCTCTTCTAGAAATCTGTATCTCATTCCAATTTGCATGTATTGCAAGACTGATTCCTTTTAATTCCTTGTGTTGTGGCAGGTTTTGACAAGTAGGTGATATTCAACAGAGCACACTGAAGACCTAGAAGGCCATGAAGAAAGGAAGATTCTTTCTCTCAGTTCTTTTATTATGCTTATTCCTACCATATCTGTCCACTTCCAATTACTCAGTGTGGAATTTATAGATACATGCACCCATATCTGCAAAGACTCCTTTTCATTGAGTAAAGAGAAAGGGTCAGAGATAGAGCAGTGTAAAGAGATTATGGCCATTCTCAGTTCCAGTGAGATTTCCCAGAACACTTTTTATGAGTGCAAATTTGGGACTAGATTTGCTGTGAACCCAGGTTAGGTACAGAATACTATCAATTATCATAACAATATGAAAACAACTGCTTAACTGGGAATAATTTAATCAGACATCCTTAATTTCCATCATCTTATGCAACTGATTGTTTTGCCATGTACAAATTCTAGGAACAATGACTACCTTGGGCAAAAGTCGCATGCATAGGTATAGTACAAGAAAGCAACTGGTGTTACGATATTTACAGTGCTGTCCAAAACAGAAAGCACCAGGGAGTAAGTCACCATTGTCTACAGCTTCCTACAGTACCAAAGCGTTAGGAATCGACCGAAACTTCCAAGTGAAAAATCTTTGTTATCAGCTGCAGTACCTAGCAGCAGGCATTAACATTTAGGAGATTCTTTTTTTCCTCTACAGTTCAGGCACAGAATCATAGAATCGTGGACTGGCTTGGGTTGGAAGGGACCTCAAGGATCAACAAGTTCCAAGCCCCTTGCCAGCAACTAGATCAAGTACTAGATCAGGTTGCCCACGGGCCCATCCCACCTGGCCTTGAACACCTCCAGGGATGAGGCATCCACAGCTTCTCTGGGCAGCCTGCGCCAGCACCTCACCACCCTCTCAGTGAAAAACTTCCCCCTGACATCTAATCTAAATCTTCCCTCCTTTAGTTTAAAACTTTTTTTTTTTAAACATTTGCCCTTGTCCTATCACTCTCTACCCATGTAAAAAGTTGATTTCTCTCCTGTTTATAATTTCTCTTTAAATACTGGAGGGCCATAATGAAGTCTCCCCTCAGCCTTCTCTTCTCCAGACTGAACAAGCTCTTTCAGCCTGTCTTCATAGGAGAGGTGTTCCAGCCCTCTGTTCACCTTCATGGCTCTCCTCTGGACCCTCTCCACAGCTCAACATTTTGGCAGTGCTGGGGGCCCCAGACCTGGTAGTACTCCAGATGAGGTCTCACAAGGGCAGAGCAGAGAGGGAAAATCACCTCCCTCTCCCCGCTGGATACCCCTCCTGATGCAGCCCAGGATACCAGGCTGCAAGTGCACACTGCTGGCTCATGTTAAGTTTTTCATCTACTAGGAACACCAAGTCCTTCCTTGAAGGGCTACTCTCAAGGATTTCTTCTCCCAATCCGTATACACATCTGGGATTACCCAAATCCAAATGCAAAACCTTGCACTTTGCTTTGTTGAACATCATTGGTTCACATGGGCCCACCTTTTGAGTTTATCATGAGAGCATAAAATCTTAATTTTGAATTTGTATGATCTTGAACACTCTTCTTTGTTCTCTTTGAACTATTCTGTGGTTAAAATCACCCTAGCATGGAGTCCTCCATCAATAAAACTAAGTACTTTCTATGTTCTTACCGATGGCTGATGGGGAAGTAATTAAAGTCGTATTTCAGTCTCTGATGTAAGCAATCCAAAGGCCATGAATGTCAAAGGGAACCTTGAATACACTAGAAAGACTTCAAATGGACTTTGATTCTCACACCACACTCACCATTCAGCATCTTCAATTTTTTTGACACACATGAAACCCACGTACGCCACATTTTAGACCAACATTTACAGCAGCCTACCTCCTCCTATACGTTCAAAGTTTTATCAGAACAGATTTTATTTCTTACTATGTGAAAAAGTTGAGATTTATATTTTTCTCTTTGCAGAAAAGCGGGTTTTGATATAGACATCTAGGACTGTATTCAAACAAGAGCAAAGAAAGGAGGCATTTTCTTTATGCCACCTCTAAACTAACCAGCACACTGAAGTTCAAAGGAGGACTTAATCCCACTAGTTTTCCTTTCAACAATAACTGTTGATTACACTACAACCCAATTATGAATTCCTCTCTATATACTGTGTGAAGGAAAGATGGGGAGAACCCTATTTTTTAAGGGGAAACAATATTTCTACAGGTATGTGTTCAGGGCTAACGAGCAACACCATCTGCAAGACTGGAATATTTTCACACTCCTTTCTATTATACAAAACAATAAACCCTCTCCAGCTGATTTCTTTCATTGTAAAATGCAAATTGCCTATAAAAGACCTCAGGGTGTGAGAAGACACTTATCAGACAGATATTACACATGCTCTCATACCAAGTATGCTATCAACTAAACAATTTAAAATATATTAAGGATAAAAAGGTATCAACAAACCTGCTTTTTGTGGTTATAATAATTATGATCTGAAGCACCTCTGTTTGTCAAGCCATTGCTTAGGATATGAATCTTTCTCACTTTAGGTCTAAGGGAGCATCTGCTTCATGCTAGATGCAGAAATAAGTTTTGATTAAAAGAGCTGAAAACTAAATTAACTAATTTCAGTCCTTTTTAAATGTGTTAAAAGGGAATACTCTCACCTTGATATAACAGATGCAGTAACAGAACATCAAAAGCTTATTGTATAAAGATAAACATACCCTTAAAGGAATTTAGGTCATTAACATTTTGGTTTAGAATCACATTTCCAAAAATTAAATTCATTGTCAGTAACTGAGTGCAGCACTGGAACAAGTTGCCTAGAGAGGTGGTGGATGCTCTGTCCCTGGAGACATTCAAGGTCAGGCTGGACAGGGCTCTGAGCACCTCTGAGCTGTAGGTGTCCCTGTTCACTGCAGGGCTGTTGGACTAGATGACCTTAAAGGCCCCTTCCAACTCAAACAATTCTATGATTCTATGAAGCATCTCCATGAAGGAAACAGTTTTTCAAGACTGATTGCAAGATCTTTCCTATTCACGTAATTCTGTGTATCAGATGTAGATTTTTAAAAATGGGGTCTGGGAGAAGTAACAGGCTTAGCAGAAAAAAAACGCGTGCTTGAGAAGTTTAGGGTGATAGTACTGATCCAATCACTGATTTCCATAATATGGGCTGGTTTTATAGAAATTACTTTGCTTTAAAAGGAAAAGAAGTCACTGCAATGACTAACAGTGGAGTTGTCTACAACCAGAAATTCAACTTCCTTGTTCTAACAGGGAAGCAATTAAGATCCAATCATTTTTAATGCATCATAAATAATCTCCACACTTGCTGTTAAGTTAATTAATATAATCAGTAATGCCAAACACATCAAAATGAAACTTATTTTGCAAACATGCAAAATGTTCTGCCTCATTGCATCTTTATCAGAATTAAATGTCATTTTGCTAACAACTTTTGCAAAGTTTTAATTTCAATCCCTTTTGATCACAAATCTCACCAGAAACGAAGATATAACTATCCCAAAGTACAGTTGTCTTTTTCTGTTAGAGGCAAAGTGTCCTAAGAACACTGTGGACGAATTCTACAGAAAGTTCTGGGGCCTGAGATTCATAACGAAGTATTGGGTATTACTCACTGAATATTTCTGAATTGCCAGAAACCACACGTATGTGAAATGAAAATACAGTAGGTGTCTAAATTGTTCATTAATACCAATGCAGGAAAAAAAAAGAAAAAAAGAAAAAAAATTACTTATATCAATAACAAGAAAAGAAAACTATATATGCCATAAAGTGAAGTCTCACTTTTGGAGTAGAAAGATTGTAACTATTTTGAAAACCATGAACCTTCACCCAGCATTCTCATTCTGCATGCAGAGATCACACATTCATATGATAATTGCTCAAACCCAAAAGATACAGAACAATAATTGCAAGGTTTATTTTGTGGTCCTATGCACCCTGGGAAATCTAAGTATGTAAAGGTTCACAGGCCAAGAGGCACCACTGGGTTGTCGTAAACTGAACACAGAGGAAGAGTGAATCTGTGTGTGCCTGATACGTTGCCCGGAGTCTGCTCTGGCTTCTTCCCCTCTTTAAAAATATATTAATTTACTCTTTTCCACAAATAAAAATTCAGAGTGAAACACAAAGGCAAAGCCCCAAGTGTTTTTAATACTTCTAAAGTTTACATCATCAATAAATTCTGCATCCTTCTAAAAATTTAAAAAGAAACCAAAAACTGCTCTTGGACATTTCTTTGAACTCCACTTACGTGAATGTTCAGGAACTAGTACCAAAGGGAAATGAACAGATCTAATCAAAACCTTAGTTGCTTCTAATTTACAGTTTTTTCTTTATTTAGGCAAGACCAATGTCTCACTCCTTCAGTGATATCCCAAGAATGACAGTGAAAATATTCACCTAGTTTTGAGCTCATAAAGATATCAAGACCCAGACAATGCTGAAGCTTTACAGTATTGCTGGGGTTGCACTTTTTTTTGTTATGTTAAAGAAAGCAAAATCCTGATTAACTGAACAGAAAATAACCCATTAAAGGAAACCCACATCATAACACTTCCTCACAATAAATCATATTTTTATTTTGAAGCTGCTTGCCCATGAGCTGCAAGTTCTACGGATGATCCTAACAGAAAGCTAACTGAAAAAGAAGGCAATAGAAAGTTCATCACACCGCTGACACATCACAACTGTTTCCAGAAGTCTTCCTGCTATTGGGTAGTTTTCTGGTTAATTTTTGTTTGGTGTTTTCATTTGTTTGTTTTAATGTTTTTTCTTTTTCCCGAAGTCTCATCTTTCACAAGAAAGATGTTGTTCACAATTTACTTCTAGCCAAGTTTCAAATCAGCAATTTCCTATCAATGAAGATTTGCTTTCAAGTAATTATTTTAAATACATTTGATTCAATATAAATAAGTTGAAGATATGAATCTCAAGGTTTTAAGAGCAAGCACACACCATAGCACATATCTTAAGATCATGCCAGCATGCTAAGCACCTTTGATGAAATCCTAAAAACTTTCATCTATAACATAAAAAAAGGACTGAACTCACCCATTGCTTCAGAATCCAAGTCACAGACCTCCAATCATAACTTCCCTCCAGGAAGACCCAATTTCCACTTCTGTAACTAGGAAAGCACAGACCTGAACTTCAAGAATGCTATTCCACCTCTCCTTCAAGAGAGGAAATACACTTTTCCCTACTGCTGGTAATGCTGGGATAAGCACAGTCTAGGCTGATGGATCTACATATAGCAAATGCTTGCACAAACCTGAGATGACAAGAGAAGATGCAGACCAGACGCACCACACTCACTGCTTAGTCCCTGCTACTTTGTTCTAAGGTGCACCTATGCTGCCAATAACGTGGGGAACGGGACAGCCTCCCCCGTACACAGGGCTGGAAGAACAGGAGGAAAAGAATCACTTCCGGGAAACCACATCAGCTGACATGCATTCCTTTATCTTTTCTCAGAAGGCTGATCTCTTGACATAAGCACAGATCCAGCAGCAAAGGTGACCCTGGCATTTTGCTTCTCCTGTCAAGAATGTGACAGTTGAAGCAGCGTGAAAGCCTGCTATCTTGGCTTAAGGAAAGTTAGATGCAGCCTATTTGCTGATGCCTTCTCAGAGCGATACACAGGCCTGATTGCAAGCTTGAGTGAGAACTCTTTTGTAACACTGGATTTACTTTTCCAAAGAGAATTAATTCTTCCCAAATAAGATAAACCCTGGTTTCCCAATCACTCAGACTTAAGAAGACACTGAGGAGCTCTAGAGAGTACAAGGTAACTCAAGCTTCTTCATGCAAAAAAGTTAACGTTGCTTTCAATTCCAGGTATACAGAAGGTAAGACACTCATTGTCTTATGTGGGAGCAGAATTTGGCCCAGATACATGAAATGTTTCAAAAGAAGCCTTGACTTGCAACAAGGATCATTCAAGACAAAAGTATTTCAGTCAGGGCACTGCTAGACAATCTTGCTGGTTGTCAGATCTGCAGTGTAATGACATGTCAATTTGATTCCTTTTGTGCCTGAGCTTGGAGCCTATCTTTGGGCCTGAATTCTTCTGTACTTTAGTTTTTCTTTTGTTCCGGTGGCACTTCTCCCAACATTACTTGACAATGAGTGATGCTCCACAACCCTGATCTTTCACACCCCGCTGGTGACCTATAACTTTTCATGCATAACCTTTGACCCGGGTCCTGACAGTTTGATTTATTGTCCAGTGTTATGATTTATGAGTATCTTCTCAGAATAATTAACGGACAACAGGTGGCAGCATAATAATTTTGATTACCCAGCGGTTCATGAAACCACGACAAAGGTGACTTCATTTACTGAATAAGAAAAGGACAACAATTAAAAATTAGACAAAGCAATCCTTTTATGCCTTTCTGGTTTTCACCCTTTGTCTGTTGAACAGAAGACTTTATTTAGGCTCATTGCCTCCCTTCTCAAACACCCTGAACTTAAATTCTGTGCAGAAGACAATACTTCCTAAACCATAGTGCTGGTATTTTGCTGTTAGAAAAATCCTCAATTAATTGCACGCTATATGTTTCTAGAAAAAGAATGAGTTATGTTAAATGTTCACAAAGTTGTACAATGTTGGCCAAAGTTCAATCTAAAGTTTTTGTTAACTTACAATTTTCAGAACTGCTGAAGCATTGTCCCTTGGATATCACTTATCTTAAAAGTTGGACCCCAGACAAAATATTTATTCCCACAGTTCACTTCTTAGGTATACAGATCTTCTATGCAGGTTTTTACCCATCACTAATGATCATAGAGCAAAAGGAAGTTCTGCTGCTAAGTCTCTTAAATAATTACTGAAGTGTAGGTTATAGAACATGTTCTCACTACCCCGGCATCAGGTCCTATACTCAGACAAATTTAGTTTAGCTAGTACTACAGTATCTTCCAAACACCTAACTTCATCCTTTCAACACAAGCACTTCTGCAGTCATCCACGCAGGAGAAACATACTAGTAGTAATGGCAACAGATACATACAGTAGCACAAAACAAGTTATGTACAGTGGCACAGAGTCAGACCTGCCTACTTCTATTTCTGAAAAATAGGTGTTGGACAATCTGTATTTAGAACGTTTAAATTTCCATACATTCCTTATAGTTCGTGAAGAACAAAATAACTTCTCCCAGAAACTTCACAGTGTTAGGATGTATCTTTCTCATCGCTATTTAACACACTGTGCACCCCCTTATTTCAGTTGGATCTCAATTCCTTCGTTTTTTGATAGACATATGCTGACACAGAAGAGGATATAATGGTATCATCCATATGGGCAGTGGGATCCTCAGCCAGATTTTCTGAGCTAATCAATAAGGTTTTCAATGAAGTTAGTGGGAGCTGCAAGTGTTTAGAACTTCCAGAAATTGAGCCAATGATGGATTAAAAAATGGAACAGCTGCATATCTCCTCACAAGATTTACACTAAATTGTAGAACAAAGGCATACTTGAACAGATAATACATATTCACTCCTAGATATACTTTTAAATATTAATTAAAATAAGGGGGATGACGGTGTGGTTTCAAAGTCTTTTGATAAAGATAGAGTCTAAGCCACAACTAGTGCAACACATTTCACTGATGCTGATAGACCTCGCGCTGCCAGCATGCACCAGCACGAACACTGGAACGTAACGCTTTCCTCTCACTCCCAGATTTGAAGTAAACTAAAGAAATACTTGTGAGTTTCAACAGCAAAACTTGTTTGCCACAATTTGTCTTCATGCCCAAGACAGCATATGCAAAATGAATTCCTGTACTATCACAATGACAATATTATAAGCTTATCATTTTTAATTGACTTCATGACTTATAAAAATATTCCTACAATCCTGCTTTACATCACTTTAGATACAGCTTAACACACAGTTATGAAATATTCATTCCTGTTACATTCAAATTCTACAATAGCTGATGGAGAGCCTGGCTAACAGATAAAGCAGAGTTCCCAGAATATTAAAAGCACTCCAGCTTTTGCAAGGATCCTTAGTAGAAAAATAAATAATTTTCTGCTTTTGAGATCAGACTTGTTTCATCCCCGTCCCTTCCCCTGAGAACTCAAAGGCACCCTACAACCAAACGCTATTATAATGAAACCAATTTTGTCCTTAGTAGTTTTATCAAACCTTTAATGCCATACTAGCTGCTTAATATACAAGGAACGTAGAACCAGAAAAGCACTAGCACCCAACTGCATTCTCAGGAGAGATGAAGGAAAAATTTGCAAAAAATCATTTATCAGATTAATGCAGCTGCTTTTGCTGCATCATGAAATAACCACAGGCTTTCTACAAATGGAATAGTAATGCTAGTCGTAAGAAAAAGAGCATGGATGCCATGATTTGTTCTAATTAATGTTTTAATTTGGGACAGCATCTCAGTGATGATGTCTGGTATATCACGTGACAGCATTTCTTCTCTTTTATTTGGTGTTGCAAAGGTATTTGTATTGCATGTTTTCCATGCAAATCTTAAAGTGACAATTGTGAATATACATGAACTGAACTGGTGAACCCACTAAAACTCAGTTATGGAAATACTGACGCAGCAGCTCATTTCGGCATCTAAGAATTGAGTTTTTTCAAATTGTTCCTAACTTGTAAACCACTATCAGATATAAAATAAATGCCTTAATCTTAAGAAAATAAGAGCTTTGTATACAGTAAAATTTTACCAGATGTAAATAGATAAACTGAGGCTTGCAGATTTTTCAGGTTCCATGTCATTGACTCTGGCTGTTCTGCTTTGAGTCTCACATGAGAAGTGGCAAGCTTTAAAATGGTATATGCGCTCAAATCATGATGTGATTTTAGTACTTTGTTTCCCATCAATTTTTAAATTAATTATCTGGAAGCAAGCAGCGGTTCATTTTTGGTCATGGACTTCTTGATTAGAAGCTGTGACCCTTTATGCCTTTTTGGCATGCTCTATACAACAGCAATGACATGCAGCATGACCTCTGACACCTGATTCAACAAAAAGTAACTCCCTGACAGATCTTTCATATTCAGCAATCTCTTTGTTACACTGGGACACTTACCCAACTCCATCCTTTAAATCCTACCCTGTCTCCCCATTTTCTCCCTACCCCTTCCTGCTCAGAAACTTGTTTGGTAGCAACATTTCTGTCCTTCCATTTATGCCTCTCCTTCTGTTTTTACAAACTTTACACTATACCATCATCCCATATGTTTGTGCTGCACACAAGGAGGTTTCTTTAGAAAGCGCTGATGCTAATTATAAATTTAATTTGCATTTTAATTAGAATGGTAGCAAATTAAAAGCGTGGCAGCTGGAGAATTTTGAACGCTTTGCAGAGATTTGGTGTCAGTATCTCCCTGCTTCTGACTTCACTCTCTTTTCATTTTTCCCCTCACTATCTTTCATTCACACAAACATATTGGCAATTTTTCTCCTCTCTTGTTTCTTTTTTTTGTCTATTTTTTATTTCTCCATTTTCCCCCTAAGGATCAAGTTATAAATTATTTCTTTTTTGTACTGATAAACAGTATACTCTTGTCTTGTGCCAGTACACCATGTACTGTAGTGATAGTGCAGCTTTTAAGTGAGCTTTTGTGAGGCTCTGTCAGCGCTGCCCTATTTTGCTATTTATATCTACAGTTTATTTACAGGTAGGAATCTATTCTATACCCCCTCGACTAATTTCAAATTCCAGACCTTAACAGCAAACTCTAGCCTAGCCCTAGACATTTCATTTTTACATTCTACAAATCCGCAATAAGTCTGCAGAACCTTAACAAAAGCCATTCAGAATGCATTGGGGACTGCTCAACTTTATTCTTCACTTAGCAAATGCAGCATTCAGCGTGCTTTTGGACAAAAGGCTGAAGTAATCTGTCAGTCTTTCGGTCCATATAATGGCATATATTCTGGCCCTTGTGTCTCCCAGTGCTGTCTTTAATTTGCTATGTGAGCATGTCTGGTTTTAGTCCTCACGTGAGCACATTTAGTCAGTTCTGTCGTTTTCCCTATGTTGCATCTCCATGGTCATTTTCATTCCTTCTGTTCACTTCCCCCACGGTGTCCTTGCTCAATAATTTTCATTAATTGATTGACAGCTCTGATAGACCCAACTAACCTCTATCTCACTCTCATGTCGGTTTTTAAATAAGTACTTGTACGTCCAATGACCTTGTCGCCTCATCAGATATCAGAAAATGAGCATGCAGATATGGAGGAAGCTGATTAGGAAAATAAGGAAGATCTCACTTCTGGCGCAAGTCCATAATAAGCTCTGACAACTAACTAAACAGTTTCTTTTTTTTTTTTTTTTTTTTTTTTAAAAAGGGGACCGACAAACATGGAATAAATAGATGTTGACCAGTGTCCAAAGCACTGGCTCCAGTAAAAGGAAGGCTTAGAGCATTACTAGCAAAACAGACTTTTTGGAAAGCTGGAAAATAAGCTGCATTTCCAACACAGGTCTAAATAAACTTTACTCAGACTTATTTGTTGTTTATAATTCTACTTTGAATTACTTTTTCAGTACTACTTATCTCTCGTATTCCCTCCATGAAAAGAGAAGTGAATGCATGAATGAAATTACATTAGCATACACCTAAATGTTTTGCAGAATGCCAGCTATCTTTTTCTGGGCAGAATTAAAGCTTCAAAAATCCTGAGGTTTTTTTACACTCTCGTTGATAGCAGCAGATTAATGTTACTGAGTATTCCAGATGCCTTCTTGAGAAATTGTCCTCGTAGAAAATGTCATGCTTTAAACAAAGACTTCAAAAAACATTATTCGTACTTTAAAGATGGTGAGCTGAGTCATGGTGACCCAGGCAGAAGATCTCTTGCAAGTCAGAAACAAAACCAGCCCTGCTGAGGCCCAGTCTATTGCCTTTATCACAATGCCACCCTCCTCCTTATCTCTTTCAGATCACTGCGACCTTCTAAGTTTTCACTTGTTTAGAGCAGAGATAGAGCTTTATCTAGTAGTGGTATTTCAGTTTTTTGTTATCATGTGATGATGCCAGATGACATTCTCATTGAATGTACCCAAATAAGCTAGTTTAACAGAACAGCTTATCATAAAACAGTGCCTAGCAAATTGTTAAAAACAACCTATGTTTGGAGCAGCTCTTTGAGCTACAAACCTGTTAAAACCAGAAGATGGACAGAATATTGTCCAATGGCAAAGGAAGAATGACTCCACTAGAATTTAATAGAAAAGTACTGGAAGGGTTCTATACAGATATATGACATGAAGTGACATTCAAGAAATGCTTTGTCTTTACAGATGCAATTCAATTTAAAAACAAATAAAACAAAAAAACTGCAATTTCTTGCAAATTTCTTTTGCAATTTCTGTCTGAACAGGATTCAAATCTTGAGTTTCTCAGTGCCAGAGGACTTGAAAATTGAATCCTATTTCTGAAAACTCCCTTACATGAGGAATTTTGCTTGGGTAAACACTTCCATTAATTTCCAAATCTTCTGGGTTACCAACAAAAATTCATTGACCTCAGTGAAAGTAATCACATGGGTTTAGATAGACCATTTATACAAGTAAAGCTTTGTGGAGTGTAAATCAACTAAATTATCTTCAAGCTCTAACTTCCACAAGTGCTAAGGAACATTAGACAAAACGTTGATATTTGGTTGCCCTAATCAACCTCCTACGTTAATCATATTATTGCAAAGTAAACTTCTAATTCCTATTCCATTGTTATATGCCCTGGAATACCCTCCTCTCGAATGTGAACAAACAAATCAAAACAAGTTCAGCTGTTGGTTGAGCTCTGGTCAACTGAATTTCTTGCAGTAACTTTTTCTTGTGAAAATTTCCATGAAGTACACAGCATTACCCAAATTACAAACCTTCCCTTGCACTTTGGAACGGCTTGGATTTTATTTCACGTAAGTTTTTGCAGCTGTACAAAATACTTTCATTAACCCAAGAATGGATTATTTGGAGTGCTAATTAATTGATTCTTCAAAATGCCAATTGACATACTCCTAGGGAAAACCTGATCTAAGCAACTATGTTAATCAAGCTATTGTACTTACGGTTCTGTCTGAATATCAGACCATCTGAAATGAGGAGAACTTTGCCATTACTATCCTGGACCTCTTGTGGGCAACTAATTAATATGAGTAGACTATGACAGTTGCACTTGTACATTCACTGTACTGCCTGACAATAACTCTATAAAATTACATTTCAGCTAAAGAATGGAAACAGTGTTAAATACCATTATTTGCCTTCCTTTGATGTCTGAGAGTCATTATGAAAGCAATTACAGCAGTTTCTCTGTCTGTATGTCTACAGGGTATTTATCTGTATCTGTCTGAGTCCTTTGCCAGGTGGAGAATATATGGCATATTAAAGACAAGGGAATTCAGCCTCAATTATCAGACTACGAACAGAAGAAGAAACAAAATCAGAGTTTTGCAGATGATCCTGCCAGAAAACAGTAATTTAATATTAAAGGAAGGCAATCTGGGGAAAACTTGCCCAGTGCAGCATCCTTTTATTTTAATATTATTGAATTCCACTTTCTCTCCATTGCCCTATTTTGTTTTCTTCTAGTTTCCACATTTTCTACTACCACTGTTCACTTTATATAAGCTTGCTCATGGTTTGAGATTCTTACAAGCAAGACTTTTTTTTTTTTTGTAAATCTTACTTTTTGTTTCTTAATTACATGCAGATATCGTGCCATCTAAGGGCCTCTCAGGCTCAGAAACAACAGATTCTGAATGGGGCAAAATCATACAAGGCAACATGCTGACAAGAGAGTTAGGAGCTTTGTAATGCTTACAGAAGACTACATACTTCATTCAGCCTGTGCCTGATCATTATTTTAATAACCCCTGTGGTAGTATGACTGGGTCCATGGGTTGTCAGATGAGTGGTAAGTGCTATTCACTTTACATGCAAGTGCCAATGCCAAATTTATCCCTTCAATTCATTCAGCTGTCATCGCACAGCAGACTACTGGACAAATTAAGACAATTCTCCAGTTACTTTTCTATACCAGTGAGCTTAGAGTTGATAAAAAAAATGTTCTGTCAAAGACCTTTGAAAAATACTAATTTTTTCAACCAAACATATACGAGAATGCATGAATTTCTTGATCTTTCACCTGAAAATGTATTAATTTTAAACCTATCTCTGTGTCCATTCATAACTGCTTCACAGCTCCTTCATACCTTGCTATTGGGTATATTTTACTATCTCTTCCAGCTGGCAATCTACACTAATAAGCGCAGTTCTGTAATAGCAAACCTCACCACAAACCTCAAAATTTCTGTTCCATCAGGAATTAGAACTTTTAGTACCATTAGAAGTAAACTACTATGACAAGATTTAGTCACTATTGTCTGCACCTGAATACACCAGAGAACGCTGTGAGTTAGGCACACAAAAGAAGTGCCTTGGTATCTCCAAACCGATTACTCACCTGCACCAGACACAGACTGGAGAGTAATATGGACCTGAACGAAAGCTAGTTTGCCCTGCTGTTTGAGGCTGACAGGATGGTAATTTATCTTAGTTGCCTTAGTTGCTATCCATCATAATTTATTTGAAGATCTAGCCAATGTATCTATGAAAAACAAAGATTTTCCTCTTTTGGTAGCTAAGTTTACAAATGCTTCTTCTTTTGTTTTAAACGGAAAGGCAAGAATATTACTAGCGTCATGCTTCTCCTCAAGTATGATATATATTCTGAAATTTGGGTAATATCTGTAGAAACAGCCTTTGCCGTGTATTAAAGATAGTTTCTTCACATTATCTCCAGATTTGAAGAAAAATACGTAATTCAAAGTTCTAGAATCAAGATACAGAAAAGGTAGAGTAGCGTTTGACTACGCCAGTTATCAAATGAAGTCTGGCCTAGTCTCAAAGAAATATCTAGAACTGTCTATCTCATTGCTGTGCCATTAATACAGCCATCTATCTTGGTAAAAGAGTGCGCAAAGAAGGGTTAGAATGCAACAGATACAAACATTCCACTGTTTTCTTTATTGTCACATACTCTCACAGAGGCACTGGTAAAAGAAACCTAGGGCAGTCATTTGCCGTGGGTGTGCTGGGATGCTCTACAGTCCCTCCACCCACAGCCTGTTACACTGAATTAGCACTGTCACTCAAGTGCATAATGCAACACTTACCTGCACAAGACAGAACTGAGCTTCGTTTGCTGTAAGGCTGATGCTACCAAGGCCACAGAGATGATTCACTTAGATGTCATCAGTAATGAGTCCAAATCACCCATTATACTCAAATTGCATATGCTAGAGCTTTTAATACATTTTGAATATTAGACACCATGTGCATTTTTATCAAAATCCCTAGAATCTTTTCCAGCTGCATTTTCTTTTCATTTCACTTTTAAGGAAAACAATTATTTGCTTTCTTTACAACAGTTCCTCACTCTCAGACTTTTTATCAGCAACTTCATGTTACAAAACTGTTTCTGTCCTATAAGAGCATATTCTGGTATAATTCATTGGAAATATATTGCCATTACGTCTTGCAAAATTAAAATATTCAAAAGAAACGTATATACACGTGTGTGTATATACACATATATAAGATTTTCATTTTAAAAGATTAATGAATGACATAAGTCTCAGTAAGGCACAAAGATCTTAATACCATATAACAAAGAAGGAAAGGATTTAAGGATATATTAGATATTTTTCAGTATAAATATATTCTTGATTAATTAAATCTGTGAAGTATATTACCCTACCCTGAGGAAACGATGGTATTCAACAATGTTATGGGGGAGGGGGGGGGGGAATAGGGGTTCTACAAAAGAAAAAAAAAAATTGCTTTTGATATTTAACCTAAGAGAAAAGAGTTAAAGAAAAATATTTTATGAACTTGTACAAACAAAGAAATTTGATTCTTTCCTTTAATTAAAAAGCAACAATGCAACTTGCAAGAAACACACTTATTTTGTCCAAAAAGAGGAAGATTAATACAGGCTAAAAAGGCTTTCTAGTTTTACCAAATTAATATTGTGTTTAATTATATGAGATTAAAATTTCATTATAAGTTATACTTTCGTTGGTATAGAAGAGGCCAGAGGTTAAAACCTTTGCACGAGTTACCTTTAGTTCTGTTCCAATATCTAATAACATAGCAATTTTAAATTATAAACCCTGACAACACTTAACAAGTTTCTTACATGTTTTAATTTTACCCTAGTGGTCTTTTATGTGGAGCAGCAGTGTTCCTGAGGTCATAATCCTGGATGATGAAACGAGCTGAGACAGAAATCATTACAAAAGCAAAGTGGCCGGACATTGCTGGATTACAGTAAAGGTGCTACCTGAACTCAAACTACCATTTACAGGTTTCAACAGTGTTACTTCACAACAGTGACACGCTGTTGCAGTTTAGTTGAAACACAGCGAGCATGTGCGTGTAGAGAGGGAACAGGGGGAAAGACACAGAAAGACAAACCACACCTTTCTGCCTCCTAAACAGGCAGTTATACCTTCAGAACACTGGGAAATTCTTCTCAGGAAGAGATCAAAGAAATTTGGAGGGTCCTTCTGACAAATGCATAAAGTGGCTCTGAACTGTTTAACCACTGATAGTGTCCTACAAGTGGGATTTTCGGGGGGCTCAGAGAGGTTTAGGCTATTGACCTCTAATAGAATTAGGATATCTATTGCAGGGGTGTCTGTAAAACCCAGCACTACTTAGAAAAAATGTAAACAAGAAGATAAAACTGCTTCAAGGACAAACACAGTTCCATTTTAGAAATGAAGTAAACAATTCCATTTATATGTATGAGTCATGGTTTGCTGGTAAGCTAATGCCTCTCCGACCCAATTTTCACCCTATGCCCAAAACTCTCATGAGCAAGGCTGGTGCAATTATTCAGATCTGGATAGTTGGTTCTTCATCTAAAAATGTTCATGTGCAAGTCCATGAATATGTAAGATTTTATCCAGTGATCACAAGTTACTAATTTATCCTAGGTACAATGGATCAATAGAACAGCCCCGATTCCTGAACAATCCAAGGACAAAAATCTCTGCTTTAGTATGAATAAGGAATTCTTGTCTGCTGACCAACTTCTCTTGCCCAGGAAGAACAGAGAACATAAGAAGCTTCTTCTAGGGAATCTGTACTACATTCTGCCACTACATAGACCCACAGGCTACCTATTACTATTCAATTGAGTGATTATTGATTACCCTTTAATATTGACAAGATCAGTGTGTATATAGATCACCTGCCATGTAAGTGCCAATCAGGTGAATTCAAAATGCCTTTGACCTACAGGAAACTAAAAAACAACTTTCTGAAGCATATTTTGCTCTGTTTCCATCCTATACACCTGTACTTGAGCCTCCTGAAAATTAAAAGCAGCTGCTACTTTGTATGGCAAATCCACTCAGCTCCTGTCATCACATAAATTACATATACAAGTAACAGTCTGTTGTTTAGCGCTATCCCAAAGTGACCTGCAGAAAAGGGGTGTTTGCTCGTGTTGTTGAATTGAGGTGAGAACAGAGTTCTAATTGCCTGGTTTTTCTCTGTGATAGTTTACAGTTGGATCTCATTATTGGATAACTGTTTAATCAACTCTAAAACATACAGTGTAATTAGCACTGCAGCAATACAGATACACTGTGAGGCAGTTACAAGAATAACAGAAACCTATTGAATATTTGGTTCAATACTGATGAAAAAAACCTAAAATACATAAAACATTCCACAGTCTTATAATACATATTCAGACATAAAAATTTTTGTTCAGGGTTTCATTTGACGTAAATGAACATAACTTCATTTACATCAACAGAGACCCATTGATTTGTCCAGTATCAGACTCTGACCCCCACTTGTTTTTTAGTACAATCCCAACTTCAGGTGTGATCATGTTTTTGCTGAAAAAGAACACTTCAGAGGGCTTTCTGTGTGCTTAGTGACATTCAGGATGAGGCCTTCTGCAAGTAACTACAGTGAACAACTTGAAAATACCTTCATCATTAAAAGGACAAACTTTCAGAGCTAGTAAATGAAATCCTGTAATTCTGTAATTAAAACATTTTTGTTGACAAAAAATCTGGAAAGGTCTTGGATAGTGAAATAATACCCTTCAGATTAATGTTTAATTGAAAACAGCATTTCCTGCTCTAGTGCATTTGATAGAGCTCTTTACTGTGTTTCTTTATGTATAATTGTATTTTGCAACCAATTTAAAATACCTAGATGAGTACAGTCCTTATAGAAGGTGAAGATGAGTCCTTCAAGGATATCAGTGTCTACAGGGGTTTCTTTCTAACAGATATGAAAAAGTAATTTCCATTCTGCTACTTTCGTCTGATCCTTCCTGCATATGAAATGCCTCTCACATACATACACAGCTTCTCACCTGAAGAAAATTTATTTCCTAAAAAACAACATAACCTAATATCCTCTGTATTTGATATAAAGGAAAATCAAGTGGTAATACATAGTGATATCAACTGTTTTCCTTTAGAAGCATAATTGTTTCTTTACCTATATATTTTTTTTTAATTTTAATGCTACAGATGTAACAAAAGGAAAAAATAAACAGATACAATTCTCACTTGAGTATGGTAGGCATAGATACCCTAAAAGATTCCCTGAGGGGCTTCTGAAATGCCCTGACTCAAAGGTACAACCCGCAATGAAATTGCTGAGACAGAGTTCTGAAAATGCCATTCTAATATTACATAGTTTCCAATCCAGTAGAAACATTTCCAAAAATTCTTATATTTGACCGAATCCTTGTAACATTTAATTAGGCGGAGGAGCCTAATTCACTGCAGCAAGATAAACTTCACGTACATGAAGCAGTCCGACTGCAAACTGATCAGCTGAAGTGAACTGAGTTCTGCTTCAGTCTGTCCTACCCCATCATTTCTTACTGTTGTTAGGCTCCTCTCGTTTATGGAAAGACAGCAGTACCTGCAGACTTTTCTTTCCTTGTAGCTGCGTATTTTTTGGAATGCAACAATCTGGGAAAAAGCGCTCAAAAAGCAAATTCCAGTCATGGCCCATTCCCTTGCTTTGATTATGCAGCTGGATCTTAAGAATAATTCATAATGGACAAATTGCAGAGAGGTAATTTAGGATTACTGACACTTCTCCCAGAGCTATTACCTACCTTAGAGGTACCACTGGTTTTAGCAGATTTAAAATCACAAAACCTGAGAACTCAAAATTTGGCTGTAGTACTCAAAGAATTAATGAACTCAGTTTTTTTATGATTACCCTACCTACCCTCCTCAACCTTCTAACAATTTCTCTCATTGCATCTTCAACAAGTTTTAGTTTAGATGCTCTCTCAGATCAATGACCCTGCCCATCTTTGTGTGCATAGAAGATGAGTTCACTATGATGCTTGATTGAAGCCGTAATAAGAACGCACTGTAGCAGAATTTCTCTCACAGTGGCAAACTGGAGCATGAATTTGCTGCAATTATAGGGGATTTTTTAGAAGACCAAAGAGGACCTCAGTATGACTTATCTGAATGTGAGTGACTTAATATCTTCCTTTGCATACCCATAACCTGATTGCTTTAGCAAATTAGCCTATTGTTATAGACAAAAGAATGCCCAACTCTCTCAAGGTTAATTGACTGCTGTTCTTTAAAATATACATGAGAAGCTTTATTGACTATCTCGCATCCAACCTCACCTGCCACACGGAAGAACAGTAAGAGGGGAAAGAATTCCACAAAATGATGAAAAGGACAAAAAGTTGAAATGCATTACATTTTGCCAAAACCTTTTTGTCATCACCCTGCGTATTTTCTTGAATTCACCTTTGTGTGATCAGAAAGAGTCTGTAATATTTCAAGAGCTTTCTCCTAAATAATTTCCCAAATTAACTTGCACTCTTAGTAATACAGGGCATCAGGACAACTAAAACCAACAAACAGCAGTATGCAGATGGCGGATTCATTTGCAAAATGAACAATTCTAGGTTGTGAGCATTTCCTAAAAACGTAGTTTTTCAAGTATGGGAATATTTCCACACCATTTTTAAGTCTACACAAATAATGACTTTTGGAAAGAATTACCTTTTTTTTAGATATTACAAAACCAGGACCTGAAATATTTAATCATGCATGGATACAATAACCGCGTGTATCAGGTTGGCATGGAAGCATTTCTGGCACAGTTCCATGCAGACAATAAATCAGACCATCTCATCATCCCTGAAGTGATACATACAACTTTGCTAGCTCTTTTACATCATGTTTTCTCCCAGCAATATTAAACCAAAACATGCAACTACACCATGAAAAATTGTATAAATCATCTGTAAAAATGGTGGTTTTGTTTTTTTTTTTCCCCTCTGGTAAAAAGCAAGCATATTTTTGTAAAATATATATTACTTTGCACAACAACAATAATTGTTATTGTCAAATTGGAAAAAGGCTTTACTTTATATTGCTGACATAGCCCAACCCCCACCGAATATCCCGCTGAAGAGCATATATAAGCCAAACACACGTCTGATTTTTAACACATTCCACAACTTATTTCTCCACAATAACAAACCTGCACAAGACATATTTGATGACAACGAGATAACCCCTTGTAATGCCTCCACCATGATAACTGGATTTTTGCTAAGCTTTCCATGACCAAATTATAGCCATAATGATGACACACTGCACACCGCTGCCAAGCAGCATAAAGTGACACCTGCTTACAATAGCTTGAAATGGAACTTGTCAACATGACCAGAATCATTACCAATAACAAAAAGACTGTTTTTCTGAAGCTTGCTCCTCTTGCATAATACCTGCTCAGTTTGCAGCCTTACAGAACTAGAACCTAACTTCACACCAGCTGGAATCTGTGAAATCAATGATGCATTTTCATCTTTTTAATATATTTTTAAAAAATAATAATTAAAAATATATTTTAAAAAGAAAACAAAACAACATATCCACATTATACAAAGGAGCACCAGAAAGACAGCTCCAACTAGGTCTCTTCGGACCTGTTTCAACCTCCATCTAAGCTCCGTAGTACAGAAAATCCACACATATAATCTGTACAAAAGCCAGAGGAACAATATTTTCATCACTCAGAGGTTAAAAAACGCCAATGTCCTCTTCCCTTTAAAAGCCTCTCGTCTCCTTCCCCCTACCTGCCAGCTGCATAGACTATTTCCCTTGCCACTAATTCTGAGAGCATGCCCTCATTAACTCATTTTATCTTTTGGTATAAATCAATTACAATTAAAATATAGTTTGTCGAGCCTCGGCGGAGTATTGTTTCACGTTAAAAACATTTTTGCTCACGAGAGGAAGTGTGATTAACTTCAATAGCAAGCTTAAAGTTCAACTTACTCTGAGCAGAGCGAGTGCAGCGGGATTCCTCTTTGCAGAGCACTTCGGGCCTCCTTGCAGCACAAGGAAAATGAACGAGCACAGGGCTCTGTGCTGCTCGTGCCCATCCGCAGCACGGGGGGGGACCTAGCAAAAATAAAAAGGTTGGGGTTTTACTTTTGGTTTGCACCACACTTTTGGAAACACACTTGAGAAGGGGAAGCGGTGCATTTTAATTTTGCACAGACAGAATACAAAATGCAACATGTCCAGTAAGCGATACCTAAAGAGCCTTCCAGCCCACTGCGCTTTTTTCCCCAAGCAGACATGACGGAGAAGGGCTGAAACACGAAGAGCTCTCTTACCCAGATAAATGTCACAATATTAGCGGGATTTTTTTTTTTCCCGTGGCATTTTTGGTAACACGTCCCTACTACAACAACCGTGCAAACCCCGATCTAACAGAGCTCAGCAGTTTTACTGGGTACAAACAGCCCGGTTTGGGGCGCAGGTGCTGTGTGGAACGACGCTGCAAACTGCCTCGGGAGCGGCACAGCCAATCAGAGCGGAGGGCGGGAAAGCCGCCGCGAGGGGAGGCGAGGCGGGAAGGCTGCAGCGATTGGAGGCGGGAAGTCTGCAGCGAGGGGAGGCAAGGCGGGAAGTCTGCAGCGAGGCGAGAAAGCTGCTGTGATGCAAAGGAAGGCATGGAGGAAGAGGTGCATTTTGAGGAAAACGAAGGCAAGACAAGGAGGTGGCAAGGCTGCGGCAGAACGCTGCATAGTGAAAAACATTGGCACTCACACGATGCAAAACACTGAGCTGCTGCAAATGCAATCTGTGCATTAAAATGCATTCACAAAACGGAACATGCAGCTACATCTCCACGCTTTACGCTAAATGTTGTCTTATCTGTTTGTGCCTTTTCAACCTAACATCAGATCAGGGACCTATCTACCTTTGTACAGGTGGCACAAATGCACTTAACACATATAAAACCTGTTCCTTTCTATGCAAAGAATGTGAAAATCACAGAACCACAGACTCATTTGTGTTGGAAGGGCCCCTTAAAGGCCATCTAGTCCAACTCTCCTGCAACGAACAGGTAAATAAGTAAAGCACATGTATGCCAAGCACTTGTATGGTTAAAACCACGCGGGTATAACAGTTTTCCCGATATGAATGACACACTGGCTCCCTCTGACTCCATGTCGCTGACTCCACGTACTGCTCCAGCAGTCCCCTTCAGCACGATGATTGTAAAATTATTAGACATTGTCAACTTGGGCACCAGAATTTAGGAGAACATAAGGTCCCCTCAGCTGTACGGTGTGAGCACACCATCTGCACAGCCTGCTCGGCCCTCAGTCCTCTGGGTGGATGTGCCCAAAGTCAGCCTTCATTCCCACCAGTAAAATTGGGATGCAGTAAAAAAGGGGACGTCATTTGACAAACAGATTTCTGATGCACACTTACATGGTGATGAATGTGATCACTGTATTTACCATTAACTGGGTGGGGTGTTTTTTTTTTTGATTTTTTGCTGTTTTGAATTTCTGATAATGGCAACATTACGTTTTTATCCTGTGAATTCCACAAGTATTTTAGTGCACGCTTTTGACAAGTACAGCTCTGGAGTAGCAAACCACGGTTTTCTTTGACCCCAACAAGCATGAAAGCTTCCCGTTTTCTCTAGTCTAAAGTACACTGAAGTATTTTTCTGCTTTCCTGCAGTTTTTAAGTAGATAATAAGTCCCAAACTTCCCCAGCCTTTAGCTGAAAGAAGCTTGTCACGGTGGTTGGTAGCTAATGAAGATCCTTTTAGTTTATCTTCATCAATTGTCAAATATTTGAGTCCATGAAGTGGTGTGATGAGGTACAAAGACAGATATTTGAAGGGATTTTAACTCATTTGAGCAATTACATGCTTAACTGCCCTGCGATAATCTGTCAGTCTGAGTCTTTTCTACACAGCAGAAGTGGGGAGTATTAGAATAGCTGGATTTAAAACATAAAGGCCTGGTCTGAATGGAAGAAAGGCACCAGAGAAATTAATTGCCAGTAACAAACAGCAGGGCTGCTTGCAAGTTATATATCACATAGTTACCTACCAGCAGCGGTAGAAGCCAGCTGTAAAATAACAGACTGGATCGTGACAAAACAGTCACTGCTATGAAATCAGTGAATACCGTGAAGAATTTAAACTAATGTTTGCTAATCAAGTGTGCTGTATTACATAAATTATATAGATACAGGGATAAAAATCATGAAGTACATAAAGATTTGCTGAATGTAAATTTCAGGAAAACAAGCGTATTTTAAATGTTTGTAGTAGCAGTTTTAGGAAGTGGTCACATAAATCATAACATTGTTTATCTATATCTTTCTATCATACAGAATATGACACTTGTGTAGATTCAGCAATGTAAAAATAAGTTAAAAAAGGAGGGGGGGGGGGGGATGGAAGGAATGATTCCTCTTCATTTTGTTCTTTAAATCTCAATATATATTCTTTTTTCACATTGCTGGGAAGATCTCACTGATGATACATGTCTCTTATAATAGTATAGGTAAGACTTCCTTGGACCTCATAAGTTGTAGGGGAAGCCAAGAGAGCACCATTATAGAGAATTGATCTCACCCCGCTCTGTATAGGCCCAGTGCTACTCTGGGCCACTATTTCCAGAAACTTGACTGTCCTTTTTCTTTGCCTTCCTATATGCTCAGATTCCTGATGCCATCTCATTGCTCTGCTGGTTGCATCCCTCTTTTCACAGCCTCCCTATCCACTGCTGCATGGCAGAAGGAGGCCTCTCCAGGCTGGAGTTGGTGCTCCTAACTGCCAGCGAATATAACCACAGCAGAGTGATATTATCACCAGGAATCCCAGTCCATGACACCTTTTTTCTACACTCATAGAATCCTTTCTAATTCAATAACACTCTGGGATTTCCTGTAGTGGGAAAGTATCGGTTTCTGTTGTGGTCTTCTTACAACAAAAAAGCAGTTGTTTTTGACATCAGCACGTGATATTTTTCTTCCTTTGGAATTACACCATGAAACCAGCATGAGGTATACAGACTTGAGAGTACAACTGTCCTTCACTAATGCAAGAACATGTCAAAATACACAGACTGAAGTCTCTCACTGTCATTTATGGTCAGTGTTACCAGGGCGGCAAAGTGCCTTTCTATACGGAGAGGGCCATTTCATTTATGTTACTCACATTAGTTGTGATGTTTATTTTGGATTTCCTATTTCCCTAAGGTGCCAGCTCTGAGGGAACTAGTTAGCATGGAACCATCAGGTAGAAGCAAAAGCCCTTCACCTGAGGGACTGTGCTTCACTTCTGACCTTAGGTCAGGAAGGAAATAAGATAGGTAATCTCAGCTCTGTCCCTAATGACCAGTATTCCACATCACAATGCTACGCATGGCTGTCAGCTTCTGCTCAGGAGAGGCCCAGGACACAGCCAGCATGGAGAACTAATTACCCTCCCATCCCAGGGAACAAACAGGCAGCCCAGCTCAGCAGGCTGAGATCACTGGTGAGATACAGCAGCAGGCTAATAAAGTGGAGGAGTGTCACATGCATGGCTGTGGCATACAGTTCATGAAGCGCTTTATTTTTTTCTTCATTAATGAGGATTTATTTTAGGCTCACTGTATGACATTAACATTTTTTTTTAAAAAAAGCTGATTTATTCAGTAAGCCTAGTGTTGCAAACATCACCTGCCTTTTGTTTTTATAGGCGTAATTCACCTGGGCCAAATTAAGTCCAGACTTTTATGAATGGGGCATAAAGGGCACAAATTGCTGCTTCTCCCATCAGCAGAAGAAGGAACCGTAAATTGGCTGCTTACACTGGAGAATCCAGAGGTGGAAATTCATGCCGTGCCAGCAGCATTACTTGGGTCAGATAGGCCACATCTGAGCTGGATGAACTAAGACATGTTCTCATTCCCTTCCAACACTAAGGCAGGGAAACCCAGTAAGGAAGCAGGTTTTGAAGCTTAGCACTTTCCTCTTGCCTGCACTGGAGCCACCACCACCCCTGGGTATCACTGTTCACAGTGCACAGAAGGGCCTCTCTCCCTCTATACAGCATGTAAGACTAATTAGTTCACAACTTAATATTTATTGGGATGCAACAGCTTACTGTAATTACAGTGTTCGCTAACTGCCTAGACCATGGAGTCGAACTACCTGGCACCAGAAACACAGGTCACTGCCACTACAAGCACACACAGGTGCATAAGGCTCCACTGCAACCAACAGCAATGCAAGGAGAGCCAGCAAGCCATTTCTTTTGTCTTTCTTTAGCACAGAACATACAAAAAAAAACTTCGAAGAAAACAAAGAGCAGCAGGCACAAAAGAAAAGGACATCTTAAAAAACACCTAGTTTCATGGCTGTTATAAAAGGAAAGGCATTACTTAAAAGGAAAACAGATACTGAGGGAAGCACTTAAACATTAAGAAAAGAAAACATAACTATTGCCAGAAAGGTACCCTCACACAGCAGTAGAGAAATAACATATCTGCATATGAAGCACAAGACCTAACAGCCCACCACTGTTCCTCAGACATACTCTTAACACTCTACTCCAGCACCACCCAGGTGTGAGCAGTTATACCTGAGAATAATTAGTGCCCTCTTCCTAGGTGGGATCCTGGGAAATGTGGGTGATCATACTGCCTTTCTTTTGCCTGGTTTACTTTGACTATGTAAAATAACATAATTGTAAAGGATTTTAAGTATTTGTATGAGTCTTGGTATGCTGGAATCTTTCTCTGTTAAAAAGCAGATCTGAAAGTTTTAAGTGATGGGAACTATAAACACAGCTTTAAAAAATAACCCAGCCTGACCAGAGAGGAAACTAAGCCAAGTTTCCTTGACCTGACTCAGATTTGGCAGTGTAAGTTAGAGATACTTGTCTTTTCATTATGAGCATTGAGTTTCAGGGTGCCACTTTAGCACAGGTGAATGCCGCAGTAGCCGCATCCTCTTCTCAGAAACAGATTTAGGAGTGAGAAAAACAACACTCATTAAATGCTTATTGTATATTCAGCCCCTCCCCCAGTAAACGGGTCATGAACATTTCAGATGGATGTTCTTCTACCCTGTATGGACCAAAAACCTAATTCTTAAGAAACCCAGGCTGAGAGATCATGCCTTACACTCTCAAGGAGAAAATATATGTCTTCCTAATAGTGTTTTCCTTTGGGTTGCTATGACAGCTGGAAAAAGCAGGATGCACTCTGAGATAAGAGCAGGCCACCAACTTTGTCCCTAGGTTTTGTGTCTATCGCATCCTAGCAGCAGCTGCATGAGAAGAACACCTGTACGTTTCAGTGGCAATCAAACAAATTGAATAATATTGTTCCCACCCTTTCTGAAAAGACAAATGATTTTCAGCATCTGCAGACTTTTCCTTCAAACTATACGTCACATAAAAATGTCAAACCAGTTGGGACTAGATATAAAATTAGGCTGGAGTCTGTTTCACTAGAAAATAATCATCATCAGCCTTCTTATCACTGTGAGGAAATCTGTACAGACAGACTATTAGACCAAAGAAGATAAGCAAAACACCCTCATGGAAATTTTAGTTTCAATAACAGTGTATGTCTCCGCTAGAAATGTTCTTCTAGTTCTTAAGTCTGAATTAAGCTTAAGCATTGATCTTACTCACTGCTATGTCATTAAGCCACCAGTAAATGCAGTAAATTCCAAGACTGAATCACTCCTTGTGAACCCAGTCCTGGCAGATGCTCGTGTTTTTCTGGATGTGAAACAAAATTGGCAGAATGAGGCACAGGCTGGACTTTGTGGCTCTACACCCAGTAACAGAACCAAACTGTCATGTTTAGAAATCTACCATGATGAGACACATGCCCTGGTTCACAGTGTCCCTCTTTGGGACACAACACAAAGCAGCGATCCTTACACGGGCCAAATGTTAATTGAAAGCAGTTACCACATCTCTTACAGGGAAATGGGATACTGGAAGGTATGGCAGTAAAAACAGTCAATTTCTATAACTTTCATTTAGGTAACTGTTAGTAAACTTCGCAAGCAGGTAACTGAATATTTTTTGCCAAGGAATTCAGTGAGGATTTCAACCTATATCATTTTAGTTTGCCAATCCATAAGCTAAAGCTTACTAAAATGCTGATGAAAATAGAACTCAAGTATCAGGTGCATGTTCTTTGCTTTAATTCATGTAGTGAGTCCCGGTATAATACAGCTTTTATATAACAGTCAAGTTTTGCTGACAGAGGCCAAATAATCTTGCAGTGATACTAACATTATTATTGCTTACATTATCATAGCACATGGGAGGATTAGCTGATGAGTAGAACTTAGGCAAATATGAAAGAGTGAGAAAGGAGTTTTCAGAAGGTAGTATCTTCTGTTTCGTAAGTGACAAAGATAGACATCCAAAAATTAAATCCGTGAGAAACATGAGAGACAGAAGTTTGCCTGAGATCTGTTTCATATTCTTATTAGCACCATTCCCCAGGGGTGAGTAATTTTGAGTGTGATACAAAGTTTATAATATGCTGAGTATAATTATAATGAGGATTAATTAAGTAGCCAAAAGTACAGTAGCTTTATATCTGAGAGAGCGTCATAAAAGAAAATCAGATAAAAAGTTATAGAATAAACTATATTCAGGGATTGACAGCTATCTCCCTAGTGAAATAACATCAAAGCTGATATATATTGTATGCAAAACAACTCACAATCAGAGAAAATATTCTAATTGTTTTAAGGTTTCCCTGTCAAAAAGTTAAAATCTGAATACATTAGATGATGCAAAAGAGAATAAAATACTGACAGCTGTAGCTATTCGGTGCAGTTAAGCTCAACATGCCCCTTTTTTCAGTGGCTGTTGAACAACTATTTTTGCCTTTGGAATTTTCTTCCGAGTTTCACAGGAACACTTGGCAACAGAAATCATTTTTGAAGAAATAGTTTCAGGAACTGATTCATCCCTGATTCTAGGGAAACTAGAAGAGCTAACTGGTGGAAGGACTCATTAAGTCAGTCCACTGTTTTAGCTTAGTCCACTGTTCCTTTTTTGTTTTCCATCTTTATTTCACATCTACTTGCATTTCTGCTCTGGGATTGACATTTGAATGTGATTGGAATTTGTAGCAGCCAACCCAGGTAGCTGAAGTCAGACAAAATGTGAACATTTCACACGCTTGAGCTCTGTCTCTTTGACAGGTGGAACTCCATTGATACAGCTTTTTAATTATTACTTCTAGGTCATCCTCACTTAAACTACCACAGAAGCAAAAGATTATCTGCACTAGTGCTGTAAAGTGGGATAACCATAAAGAATATGGAGATTAATACTCTGATGTGTTGAAATATGAGCCTCAAACCAGCAGTGAACTTACATGTCTCCCTTTGTAGGGAGTCATTCCTGTATGCAATTATGGATGCCAAAATTAATGGAATTATTCAAATGGTAAATGTAAAGCATTTGCTTTGGAAGACCCATGCTAGAACATCAGCGTGCTCCACGGTCAGTATCATTTTAGAGGAAAGAATAAAATATATGTTTTACTTCAGTAACCTTGGACATAAAACTAGAAAGCAGCTTTTAGTCCAGGAATCTCATATCCCAGTGACTGCAGACAACTATAACATGATTAAATTAAAAAAAAAAATTACACATAGCTAACGTCCCATCTTAACACTGTCAAGGCATTTTACACCCTTCGCTTCCTTACTCCACTATGACACTTGCTCTTCTGATTTTCAGCCTCAGTGTTTCTGTATCTTATCGTATCTGTTTTTTTCTCTGACCTAATAATATCCCGATTTAAAAAGACCTTGCAGATTTTCTAAATTTCTGAAGAAATGTGCAAGAATAGCGTGTCTGTATCGTTTACTCAGAAATGAAGAGCCTTCAGTGAAAAGGATCTAGCAGTGTGAAAAAGTCTGTAGGACTGAGGGATGACAAGTATCACTGAACTTGGTATTACAGTGCTGATGTATAAATACAGCACAAAAAAGGGTAATGCTGGCTTCTACAGTAAAATGATATTGACACAATTAGTTCGATGCTGTTTTTAGAGTTTATAGAATATGACCTCTGGATTTTTCATCTTCAAAGGTTACTTCTAATTAGCATCCAGTGATAACATGTTGGAGATGCTTCTTTAAAAGATATCACAGCTCTAGCAGTGAGTAGTGACATGGTATCTATCAAAGTCTCGTGGTGCCTGCAATTCTGACAAAAGGCACTCTAAAGGACTGGCACGTACCACCTTATTTGCATTTTTGCATTTCATTATGCTCATAATTGCATACCACCACAGCAATTCTTCCACACTATCTCAGAAAACATTATCAGCAATGTCTGAAATAAATGCTTAAATGTCAACAGTTGACGAGCAAGAAAAGCTGACCTTTGAAGGATCTCATTCTTTTGAGAATTGCCCTGGTATGACTCACTCCTTAACTTTCTGTTTGTGCTTGATAACACCAAAGGAACATAGTTTCTGTGTGGATTGTTTTTGTGTATTGGAAATACAGAGGAAGTCAAAGAACTGTAAAAATACAACCCATTTATACCCGCAGTCAGATGGGATTGACTGAACATTTGCAATGACAATTCTTAAAGTCACTGAAACATTAAAGTAAGTGGACATTAGCATTAGGCTACAATAGAATTTCTATGGAATTATATGTTACATCCACATTAGAATTAAAGTTAATTTATCCATGATTAATGTTATGACAATGAACAAAACAACTTTCCTTCCACAAACACGTTAACCATTTTATACATTGTGATAAGTGTTTGACAACTGTAAACAGCTACTCTAAGACCAAGAAAAACTATTCACAGCCATCTCATATATCCTGCAATATCGACCAGCGATGTGGCCAGCAGGGAGAGGGAGGTGATTGTCCTTCTCTACTCTGCCCTTGTGAGGCCCCATCTGGAGTACTGCGTCCAGGTCTGGGTCCCCCAATACAAGAAAGACAGGGAGCTGTTAGTGATGGTCCAGAGAAGGGCCACAAAGATGATCAGAGGGCTGGAGCACCTCCCCTGCGAAGACAAGCTGAGGGAGCTGGGCTTGTTCAGCCTGGAGAAGAGAAGGCTGACGGGTGACCTCATTGAAGCCTTCCAACAGGAAGGGAGTCAACTCTTTACAAGGGTAGATAATGGCAGGACAAGGGGAAATGGTTTTAAGTTGAAGGAGGGAAGATTTAGGTTGGATATCAGGGGGAAGTTCTTTACCAAGAGAGTGGTGAGCTGCTGGAACAGGCTGCTCAGAGAGGTTGTGGATGTCCTGTCCCTGGAGGTGTTCAAGGCTGGGTTGGATGGGGCCCTGGGCAGCCTGGTCTAGTATTAGATGTAGAGGTTGGTGGCCTTGCCTGTGGCAGGGGGGTTGGATCTTGATAATCCTTGAAGTCCCTTCCAACTCAAGACATTCTATGATTCTATGACTGGCCTTCACTAGTTTGAACTTAGTTTGTGTTTCTGCCATCATTTCATGGCTCCATTTACCTTGATTTGCATAGCAATTTTGGTGTACATTTTTCAAAAAAACACTAATCAATTTTAGCTTAAAATAAATTGCACCACCACAGAAATTGCTCCCACTGTCCAAAAATGCTAATCAATTTTGAAAATCTACATCATGGCTTGCATCCCAGATTTTTTCCATCCAATCCACATCAAAAAGAAATGATAGAAAATTATGTTAACATGTTCAACTGCTTGTTTGCTTGTTTTAGTTGAGGCATTGGTTATGCTTCAATGGCAAACTAATCGCCTGTTTGGAATCTCATCCAGTTTGTGTTACTTTTTTTAATGGCAATATGGAGATGTTGCAGATTTCAACACGGTCCTTAGTGAAAGTTTCAGATTCTCTAATGGGAGAATTTTTTCCATCACTTTCAGAAGCATTAGTAATAGGAAAATTGAACTGTTTATTTTGACTTGTATTACAGTCTTCTGTAGCACAACTTCATTTCCCTATATTAGATTTATTTTAAATTAAGTGAAAACATACAACAGATCAACCTAAAAAAAAAACCTCTGAGAAGTACCCTTTTTTCAGGCCTATAAAATATCATTAGTGTGAGGGTTCTAATGTTCTAAATGAAACTTGGTTTTAAGCCAGTATTTTAATCCATTTCAGCTCTTTGGTTGACTCGTATCTGAGTGGGTTCCTTTTCACACAGCTTTCACACAGGTTCACAGTTATTCCTAATTACTATCTGTTATGGCAACAAGGCTACCTGCACCTCTGTCCCCAGATTGTTTCTGTGTTGTGTCTGCACCCTTTGTGAACACATAGCGACTTTTTTTTTCCTTAGGATATTACTATATAGTTCAGTACCTTGTAGAAACAGCTGACTACTTCAATATTAATTAACCTTAGTGGATATATGCTAAAAAAGAGCTATTGAGCTTCTGGTGCTGCAGCTAATACCCATTTCATGGCTTCATTGCTTCTAAATGTAACACTGTACAGATAAAGTAAGTACCAAAGGAAAGATGAGCCCAACAGTATACACAAATCTAGAAAGAAACGGAGTCACCTTTTGTTCCCTGCAATTAAAAGATTCACTTTCATGGCCAGTGCTGTAGTTCTGGCTATTATCTGGTCAATCCCTACTTTAAAAAGCATTCAACAGCAACAAGTTTTCTGGGTTCATACACAGGTGTATGCTGCCTTGACACTACGGGGCAGGATTCCATCCAAGGCGACCAAGGGCTTGAAAGGATTAGGCTTGTAGACAGATTGTTTTCAGAGTTGTTCCTGAATGTTACCTAGCAGACAAAATGACTTTTAGAAATAACTGGAAAAGACACAACGGGAAATAATAATAATAATAATAATAATATGCAATAAAATGTCATTTAAAACTCCTGTTTTGCACAATCCATTACATGTGAGAGTGGATTATTCTTCCAAAACAAAGCATTTTGTTGCTTTAAGTCTGAGGAGCTTCGTCATTCCTTGTATCACCTTGTTGGAACCATACACCTTTGCTGCAGTTGTAATTAAATTGCACAATGACCAGACCTCTTTTAAGATGGCTGATGTGAAATAAGGATGCACAAGCACTATGTATCCTGTCGCCCCTTTCCTTTTTGAAATAGGCATAAAAGTAAGTGGGAGGACAATATCAATAGACTTGGATCCTCCAAGTATATCCATCATCCTTATGCAGTATGAAATATATGACAGACTATAGACCTTGACAAATTTCAGTACAACTGACCAGAATTTTCTAAAAAAATTATATGTATGAATTTCCCCAATTTAAACATTTGAAACATCACCTTTACAAAGCACTTCAACATGATTTCCATTTTAAAATCTCCTAGACCTCATTAAGAGTGCATTCTTTGTTTCTGGCTATTGAAAGAGCTCAACTAAAGCTGAGACTGCTCATTATAAAATATTCTGCAACACGATTTAAAACGACGCTTGAAAAAGTATTTAAAAAAACTTCCCACATGGATATGATTAACAACCAAAATGGAACTGTTTCTTGTTGTCAGTAACAACTTCCAGTAATGATTAAGACGGGCCATTATAAAATATACATATGTATCTAAAACATTCTCCATATGAAAAAAAAATCAATATTTTATACGAAAAATAGTGCTGGAATTATTTAAAGCAATTTTTAAGTTTATGTCCTTTTTGTCTGAAGATGGAAAATGGATCTTTTTTTAGTTAAGGTGTGTTTACTATAAAAACATTTGTCACTGTTCTTCATTGAGAGATAAAATGCTGGAAATGCACAGTGCACTTATTGGACAATTTAACATGCTAGGGTCAGGCACTCTGAGACTTCACAGTAGCACAACAAGAACAGATATTGAAGATGCTCGAAATCCAGATTATGGCTTTCAGAAGACATGGTGTATTGTTCACCCAGGTTGAAAGCAAATGTATGTTTATATACTTTAATCTTGGCTCAGATGTGAGCTACCATGTTAACAGTTTTGTTGCCCAGGCTGCCCTGGCTTGGGATTTAAATAAAAACAAATTACAGGTCTTAACAGTGATAGATGGACTTCTTTTACATTTGTGTAGAGTATTTTTGCCTTAAGATTAAAGGCTTATGCATTTATCTGCATAAACTAACCCCTGGAGTAGGGTACTGCTGACATTTTCCAAGAAAAATGAATATCCTAACTTATTCCAAAGAGAAGACTTGGTATTTGTATGGCCAGAGTGACCTTTGCAAGTGCCCTTTCAGATTAGGTGCACTACATGGAAAATTGTGCTCTTACAGTACTCCATAAATCATACCTACCAATTTTCTTTAAAGGGGTATGTAAATATCAGTGTACCAGGTGGGTAAACAACACTAACCTCGTACAAATGGCTTGAAAATTGAAGAAAAGCACCTTATTTTGCTGCTGAAATTGCTTTTGAAGCCCAGCATCGTGGCTTGGGTTGTAGAATGCATGAAATGATTTGTGCACTGGGAATAGAAAATGGGTTGATGATAACCACACTCGACACAGTTCCTATGTTTCTGAGTTCTTTCGATGATCAAAGATATCATTGCTGTATATTACTTTTCTTACCAGATCCCAGATGCATGTGAATTTCAAGTGACATACACATTATCTGCATGTTTCCAAAATGGACAGACAGCTTTTTAGTTTGTATTTCTCATTTGAGCTGGTTAATGCTTCTGGTCCAGTTTCCATCTCAGTCTCCTTGCAATAGTTATGTAGCATTTCCATTCCATAAAAATAAGGCAGAGAAGTTCATGTACTAAAAAAATAAAGAAGTTACAGCCTTTCAAACTGTCAAAAGTGTTATTTGAATAAGTACTGACTATGAAAGTGGGAAGGTCTGTTAATGGTTGCCAAACTATAATAGGCTGCAGAAAAGACTCAGAAACAAGAAAAAAAGCTCTGGTTTTGGAGAAATGAGTAGGGTAACATATACACCATGGATAGCATAAACACTTTGGTGTTTGATGGAACTAAGAACCAACTTCAGGTGTGATCCACACAGGATGTCCTCACTTTAACTTTTAACATATGCAGTTTTCAATAGTACTTGAGGTCTCATCTCCACAGACATTAACACGCCTGTCAAGTTCATATGTTGCTTATCCCACAATATTCCAGAAGTTTCGGTATAAATATCTATAGAAAACATTGCTAACCCATTTGGTATTGAAAAAGTAGAATTGAGATTCCTCAGCCAACATCTATAACCCTGGCCTAACATTTAAATACCTGTAGAGACCAATCGTAACTATGGGATTTTTTAAGAGTTAACTTACTAAGCAGTAGCCAGAGTTGATGTAAAACTAAAGGTAAGACTTATATTCCAAAAATGTATATGTCCTAGGATCCACGAATCTATTGAGACAAAGTAGTGACTCATCCAAGTATTTTCTAGTGATTTTGTAGGCCCAATTCACCAGACTCAGTAAAATTATTTGGGATCTTGCTTGGCAAGGGAAACGAGAACATCAAGAACATGCATGTAGCATTTCCAGACATTTCCCTTTGTTTTGGTTTTATTTTTACTATAGAGATGGAGCGACTTCAGAAGTCCTGGGTTCCCTCAGCTTCAGTTACATTTAATGATGCTCAAACTCTCTGACATATCAATCTGGGTAACAAAACCCAGACTAACTCTTAGCTAGTTCTGAAATATGGACCTTAATGGTGTGGTTGGAACCACACTATAACTAGTAGAAGCTGGGAGCAGAAACAGGAGCTGCATTTCTTCCTCTTGCCTACACGATGTTGGAATAAACAGATGAAAATTGTAATCAGCCATTTGGAAAGATGAAGTGTGAATAAAGAATAAAAGCCATAATCCATTTCTAGCATATGTTTACGAAGGTGCCTTAGAGTTATATTATATACCAACATTTCCAATGCCCTCCTTCAAAACACTTAAATCAGCTCAGCTCAGAGTGCCTTTGGGCATAAGAAAGAAGACAGAAGAGCTTGCAGGAAAGTATCTGAAGCATTTCTGAAAACAGATTTATTTTTCACAAGAGGGAATAAACCCAGCAACAGAAGGATATCATCTACCTCCCAGAGAAAAACAACACTGGAGGGAGAAAAGAGCTGCAAATGCTGTAAAACCAAAGTTGAAGCGTTTCTGGTAAAATTGTTCTCATGGAGAAGGGAAAAAAATCATGAAGGGGATGATGGTCGTGTCTGAGGACATCCCCAGCTTCCATACCTGTGAAAAAACAAGGTCCTCCCTCCCAAAGATGCCTCCATGCCAGCAGCAGATCACTCAGCCACATTACCATCAGTCTACCTTACAACTTCTTTAACAAGACAAGAGAGGATCCAGCAGCAAATCCACGCTTAAAGCAAGATATAAAGGTAGTTTGAAAGACTTGTAACATTTCAAGTCACAAGAAGCCACGCAAATACACCACAGATGCAAAATACCTTGTTGGGAACATGTCACACATTTACAGTCTCTGACTTGGAGGGCTCAGCAGCACAGCAAACTTCCAAGAGCTTGCAGTTAGTTTGGAAAAATCGTGGCGATGAATTTCTGCTCTCTACAGATGATCTAAAGGCATTTGCTTCTGCTTCTATTCTGTTGGGTCTTTTTTCTGTTACTCTTTATTTGATCTTAGAAGAAGTTACAATGTCACTACTGCACTGTATGGAAAAAGTTTGGGAACAATTATATTGTTTTGGACTTAACAGACAAATGACAATAGGCAAGTAGGCCCTCTAGACAACGTATAATTTCTTTCATTTGATATTAAATCAGAGAAAAGCATATTTCAACAAGGGACAGCTTGGCAGTATTTTCTTATGATAAAAGTATATGATAGTATTTAATCTCCAGAATCTCTTGTTAATGGAAGTCTCAGTTCTCTTCTATGTTTTGTACTGATACTGATTTAAGGACAGTAAAAATTAAATTCAATACAAAGGCTCATAATAGTATCCAGAAACTTGCACTGTTTCAACTAGCTCCAAAAGGCCTCATTACAGCAGGGAAGGGAATTACCCCTGACTTTAGGAGTCAAGAGGAAACACCTGAGAAAACCTTTGCATTGTGGTGAGAGGAGCAGTTTGTGGGTTGGTGTGGTTTTTTTTCAGAAGTGCTTATATGAGTTAGGTAGTATGGGGGCTGATTAAAAACCATGCTTATTTGTGTGCCCGAGCCACTTAGTTGCTTCCGAAAATTCCCACCATTTACAAACACACTGAGGGAGTGATTTTCAAAGGAGCTTGTGGATTTTACAGAGATGTGTTCAGCTACTGGTACATTTAGTTTTCCCCACAAGTTGAGCTCAATCTGATTACTCACAGGTATAAAAAGTAAGCAAGTACGTACGGATTTGTAGGCTCATGGCTGAAAACAGCCTAGAACTTGGAGGCAGGCAGAACACAAATATTTTCAAGGTCGCTTTTTCACGTTAGCAGCATACCCTTGGAGAGGCTACAGAACACGTGTTATTTGCTCCAGTGAGGACTGGAAATAAATATAATGTTATTATTAGTAAACCTTTTAATGTATCTTTTGAGACCTGAAGGAGCAGCACTGCGCCAAGCTTTATAAACACTGTTTCATCAGTCTCCCTGTCTCCCAATATGTAACGTTTTATTCATTATCCTAAGGCCTAATCCAGCTTCCAGATAACTCCATGGTTTCAACATACCATAAAGATGCAACTGAAGCCTGTGCTATGCCTAGCTTTCAAAAAATCACCAGTTAAAAAAGGATGTCCACTTGCAAAAATACCGTCTTAAAATGTCTATTCTGCAAATACCTTGGTAAGATATCTCTCTTATTCTGTTTACCTCAAAAAATCACAAAACATTGCATCTACATGCACAACAGAAAAAAAAATAATAATCGAATTTGACAGGCACTGCTAATAACGGAAATGTTTTTAAATGTGAGCTCTAGCTGTGTACCAATCACTGCCTAATCAGGGTTATGCTTTTCAAATTATATTGTGTCTTCTTTCACCTCCTGCCTATTACGTGAAATAAAAAGGAAAGTGCTTAGGCAAATCCTTGATCTGTTCACGTATATTTTTAATATTAATATGTCAGAGCAGTGGTAATAATGATATTAGGCAAATGACGGAATTCTCCCCCCAGCTGGACATGTTAATTGAGAAGCCAAATTTTAGAGGCAAAGTTCATGTCTGTGCAGATGGCAGGACAATGCCGGATGGCAGGCCTAGGTCAGTGTCAATCCCAAACCGTACTTTAATGGCTCACTTCTCTGCTTTTTCAACATCAGCTGGTCCCTGTGGGGTGTGTAAGTTGAGGAAGTCTGTCTGTCTCTGTTTTTTTCTGCCCTTGACTCTGGCTCACTAATTTCATGCAGAGAAGATGCCCCTATGTGTGATAATAAAAAAAGGAGAGCTTGGTATCAGAAGCTCAAATGAAAGAGAAGGTTTCAACGCTTCCTTCAGAGGTGATGTTGCTGCTTAAAACCAATACCATTCTCTTGCTCTCGGAAGACTTCACTGAAATTTGCTCACATCAAGGGGAACGCATTCCCCATTAAAGCCAGTCACCTGACATTTCCTTGCTACATTTTAAAATAATAATTATTATTATTTATTTATAATTTTTTTGAGGGGAGGGGTTCATACGGTCTTTATTTGTATCTATAGTGAGACCACTTAATATTTTGGCCTAGCTGGTCAGAGTTTAAGATGCTTTATTGTGCTGCAAGTACAGAAAGGTATTTTACCCTTTGTTAAAATTCCCTGAATATTGCTCTTATTTATATAGCTATTATATGATCTACTTTAATATGATCTGTGAATCAAAAGCTGAATGTATATACCTATATATTTAGAGAGATTTATAGCTATACAGCATCACAAAAAGACTTTAATAGCTTCAGTTTCCTAAGTGATATAATTATTTATTATCTCTAATTAAAATGCAGAGCTTGGCTTTCTGCATGAGACTAGATGAAAAGCCTTTTTAATGAAAAGAGCAACTATGAGCTCTAAATTTCTTTATGGAAGAGATAACTTATGTAATCACTGGTAACCTTTTTCAAGAATATTATCTCACTATTTATAAAACAATACCTTCTTTACTTTATAAATTCCCATTTACATATGAAAAAGAGCTTTATTTATTGATGCCTTTGACTGATGTGCATTCTTCTTTCAGGAATACCCTCTTTTTTTCCATCTTACATATGCCAGAGCACCTACTTTCCCTTTGACGTTACCTGAAATGATATTTTAAAATAATTCTCTCCTTGAATAATCAATAAACACAATTTAGTTCATTCATCACATAAAATCACATTATACTTCCTTGCTCTATAGTGTTACATATAAAATGTTTTCTAATCTCACAGTTAAAAGAATGCAAATTTTAACCACTAGGAGCAGCTACGAACAAAGGGAAAAACATGTTTGTTTCCTTTCTTATTGTAAGAAAACCTTTCTTTAACCCCCCAGCATACACACACACACTAAAAGGTATTATTATTTAACTATTCAATGAATCAGTGGGATGTAAGCAACCAAGAAATGAAACTACATGGCAGTAAAATTTGCCCAAATCCATATTAAAAATGAGTCACGATCTCATATATTGTCAAAACTTAATTGATATTTATGTTTTTAAACTATCTCTTTTATTTCTAAACAAGGAGAGGTTGCCATCAATTGTGGAAAAAATGCTATAATATGGTAAAGCTTTATACAATTGCATTTTCTTCATATTTGTATAACTTCCAACATAACTGTGACCCAAACTTGATCCATCTTAAGCACTGTTAACATCATTTTCTGCTAAACATACAGCAAAAATGTGAACTTGTTTTATGTTAATAAAATATTAATATATCACAGTATAGACTGATGTGACCCATACCTTATGGATATTTCACAACTATGTAAGATTTGATTAAAAGCTTACTGTAGTCAAAGGTAAGACTCTCACTGATTCTAATGGGCTTTCAATCAAGGTCTTGGCTATCTGTATTTTTTCAGGAAACAGAAAAATTCATTATCTGTGGAATTGCCTGGTATGACTCAGGGCAGCAAATGAGTTCAGTGATGATGCATTTGTGTAAATCTGGGCAAAATTTGACCTTCTACACTGACAGATAGGAAAAGAGGTAGGCAATGCATTTAACTGAACATCTCTGTTGTGTTGTGATCATCTGGTCTTGTGTTTCACTAATTAATGGCTGTGTAAAGCGAGAGCATTCAAATAGACATCATTTTAAAATCCATTTACTGTTTACAGTCTTTGCTTTGTAACTTTTATTGTTATTGATTATCTTTTAACTTACCTCCTTTCTCAAACGAATACCTCACTATGTCATTCCATCTCTTAACTCAGAAAAGAAGCGCCCAGTTTTGCTTAAGGATGCAGTGTACCAGGCAGTGCAGATTTCATGCAATAGCCTCCCAGTTATCTGACTAACATTTTTCTAGACCTTCTGTAAAGATTTGGTAGGTTTTTTTGAGTGCAAATACCTACACACAAGGCAAAGCACATATGTTTTGAAGTATATAAATACACATAGTCCATGACATTATCTAGCCAACTGAACCAGGTCTAAGCTTACAACTAATCTAGTCAGGGAACGGAAAATAATAATCTATGTAAATCAGTTTAAACTTGGACATCCCATCTGAACAATATTGTACATAGGAAACAGCATGTATTGATCAAATAAACATTTAATGCTGTTTTACAGCCATCAGATGGGAACACAGTTTATATTAAGTTGCCTTTAATTTCATTCACAACATTGCTAGCCAGACTTTATTCTACTAATGAAAATATAACTATATCTTCAGGAAGGCCAGCCAATATCCTGGAAAAGAGATCAAAAGAGCACAGAGCAATGTTGAAAGAGCCATTCGAGTGAACAGAAAATAAATACAGTTACCATTTAATTTTGAAAATGTTATTTAGATCAGCGATATTTTCATTCCATCTTCATATTGTAAAAACCGTGCAAGTGCATATTCAAAATTAACAGAGTGGAATTTTTCTGTAGTCATTTTACATACATGGGGAAATACAGACCTGATACAACTCTGCAGAAGTCAGTACAAAGAAAGATAAACTCCAGTAAACTTTAGATTGGTACTAACACTGGCTTTTAAAGTTGGTAACACATAATTGATTCATGTATTTGGAGCTGTACGTATTTCGATTTTTTTTATCACGTGGCATACACGAACTTCAAGCAGTGTCACTTGAGTTGTTCTTAATATTATAGCCAAACCTCATCCAATTCATCTAATTGCCCCCTCCTATTAGCAGCACAGATGTTTAAAGATCTTCCTTATAACAATAAACTATCTTCATAATTCTTTTTAAAGACTAGATTTAAAATATGGGTTTTGCATAGCACCATAACACTTACATTTGCAAATGCCTCTCTTGCTGGTGTAGACTGCCTCCATGGATGTATACATGAAGTTACTGCATGTACGCATTGATAGCTATCATATAAAATCAATTATGAGAAAGCATGTGTTCATAACTTTGTTCGAATAAATGAAAAATATCTACTTAGTAAACTATACTGGTCTGTTATGGGTCTGATATTATTGTATAACAACTCAGATTCTACTGTTTCTTGTGATTAAAGACTAAAAAAATCACAGTCAGTTTACTTAGGAAGAACACATATGCTAGAGCAACTCAGGTTTGAGTAGCAGATGAAGCAGATTTATAAAATCACACAGCATGGGCTGAAAAAAGACCAAGCAATCCATGAAATCTGGGGGAAATCAAACCACTTCTTCCATGTGCAATTCAGATAAAATTACACAGGCTTAATGACTGAAATCATCAGAGATTTTTGCAGCCTTTATTTCTATTACAGTTACTCTTAGCAACTGTGTTGAACACTAATGCAGTATGTGCATTATTACCAACGGGAAATCCCTGGTATCAAAGGATTAATTTTAATCTTTGTCTTGCTTTAGTAATAGGAAATAAATTTTACCTAGTCATTGTCCTAGTCAAGTCATATAAAGAAACTATATCTGCTGACGAGCCTTTATTATCACAGTCAAATAGATTAGCATTGATTTACTGTAGGTAAGAGCTGTTGAAGGGCCCGTTCTGTGTGTGCTCTTCAGCAGCATGATTATTTACTGTAAACCTACCCTCTGATTTTCTCCTTAGGCTGGTATTGCTATTATTAAAGCTAATTCACATGAAATTATGGTAGCTCTTCTGGTCTACAGTCCTTGGTCAGAGACCTAAGCAGGTGTTTGCTTAATAATTTGGTCAAAGATCAGTGAGTTAAAGGTTAGGCCATAAAGGGGAAGAATGGAGAGGTCAGAGCACTTGCAGGAGGGGTCTGAGACTTGATCTTCCAGAGTCTGGAATGGTCGAGCCTCAAGGTCACCCATTAGTGATCTTGCTTTAACGGACTGTGAGATGTCAACCATAAATTCACCATGCCAGCACCTTTAACCCTATTAATACGTTGACTACTGGAAATAAAAGCAAGAATCCAGAAGGAACCAGTCCATGGAGAATTATTCACAAAGTGTCCATGAGATTAAGTTTATGTAGTAAAGCTTACAACTCTTAATATGTCTTTCCAAGGAAAAAAAAAAAACATGTTCTTCATTACTCCCTTTTACAGAGATTCACTGCATTCCTTATCAAGATGGTAGATGAAAACACTTCACACATAATGTCTAAATATAGACATATTTGTAGAATGAAAGATTTTTCTCAGATAATATAAGTAGAAATTAATGAAAATAGAAACAAAACTGAAAAATCACCTGTTCCTCAAAACTGTACTAGTCCATGTATACACAGTCAAAGTTTTATAACTGTCACCCATAATTAGACAGCACATATTCGGTAGTCATCTTCTTATCAGAAGCCAGTGGTGTAGCAGCCATTTTCTCTTTCAAGACAATAACTATGTTCTGATGGTTAGCTATTTTAGCAAGTAGAAGCATGTGATCACCAAATGCCAACTTGGAAAAAATGATATTTAGGAATTTCACCTTGGAAAGTGCTTCTCTCCTTCCACTCTCCAATGCTACTTCAAGATGGAGCTGTTTGTATTTCCTGAAACAGCCCTGAGTTGTAGAGATTCAAATAATTTTAATATCTAAGAACTCTAGCTTGTAGTTTCACATCAAAAATACATGAAACATCTCCAGAGCCTGGGAAACTGGTCTTATACTGCGTCCAGAGTTTTCTGTGGAAAGAATAAATTGATATTATTGATAGAAATTGTGCTATAGATGTGCATAGCATTCTTCAGAACAAATGTAGCTCCTTGTTATCTAAAAGAGATTACAATCTAGATTGGAGCCACAACAGTATGTGATGATTATTTATGTAGAGGAGATGTAAAGGAGTAGCTGATGGAGGGACTGCTCAGCCATTTGAGAAATCAAGGTATCTTGCCAATAAAAGAAGAAACATCAGAGATTAGGTTAGGAAAATATTTCCTGCTGTTATGGCTAGGATGTCCATGGGACAATGAGACAAAGACAATGAACTCCTTCCCCAGAGTTCCCAGGGATACCCGACAAGGCACTCCTTCTATTGCAGGATGAGGACATGAAGCTTACAGGGATCAAAGTATCATGAAAGGGAGCAAAAGGGTAGGAAGGGTGAGACTTAAAGGAATCATCCACTGAGATAAATGAAGACATCACAGCAGAATAAAAAGAGATAACAACAGACAGTTGGGTGCAGAGTGCTAATTGGGAGTCTGAACTGAACCAGTGGCCCCAGCCCAGCATTAATGAAATATTCATAGACAGCCACACGGCACACTGTCAGGAAAGGACAGGTTGGTTTGCCTTTTAGTGAGGAGAATTTTACTATATCACTGTTTTGCTCCCTTGATTTCCCTACACTCACAATTCTGAATCTGTGGTAAGGGAAGATACACAATTGCTGTAACGTGTGTTTTGTCCATGAAAATTCCAAACTGAGTAACTTGGCTTAAAAAATTAATTACTTCATCCATAAAGGCCATCTACACAGGAACTTGAGATGTCCTGAAACTTCACACACACTTTTCTTTAACTTCTAGTCATCCTTTACTTGACTTTTAGCGTACTTTAGCTTCCATATATTCCTATCTTACAAAACCTGTACAAAGATCTGAACAGTAAGAGTTTTTCATACGTGGGCAGGAGGGAGCATGGTGTTTCAAGAGAAAACTCACTCTCCTATTGATAAAAATTCACAGATATTTCAAACTCAGAAACTAATCCTGTCATATCTTGTAAGGTATAAAGTATCCACAATTCCCACAAAGATCAACAGGTTCCAGGTTCCCTCCAGAGCCCCTCAGAACTGAGCCCTTCATCCAGAATACTTGGCTTCAGTTCATATCACTTGAACTCACATTGTTCAGTTGGGCTTAAATCTTCACATTAACTGTTTGCTCAATTGCACTGCATACCGTGCATGCTGCTGTGTGCACCTGTTTGTTTTGATAGCAAGCACAATAGGATATTTTGTGGCTTGAAATCATCCATTGTAACAAAACAGTCATTTTTTAATTAAAAACAATTCTGGAAATGAAAACACAATAAGAATATGTACAAAAAAGTCCATTTATAAAGACTGAAAAATAAAATGTGTCAAAATATTTTTGGAACCTCAAGTATTTTGGTGACACAAAGTCAGTTTTCAGAGAGGAGTTCTGTTTTTAATGGGCATAAGCTTCTGTCTTTTAAATAGTCTCTAAAGGATATTCCACGTAAATCTGTAAAGTATTCCATTTAAAAATGAAGAGAAAATATTTATTAAAGAGAACTGTACACTTATTTTGCTGTATGTTCTGCTTGCTGATTAGGAAGGAAATGCACAGCTAAAAAATCTGATCAGGAAATCAGATTTCCAGTCTACTTAATCAGTACGGGCAGGTATCCATTCACAGAAAGCCATATCCCATAATACTTTTGCATGTTGAACTTTCATTAATTACAAGAGGAACAGCATACAAAAAGCTTATGTTTTAAGACAAGGACTAACCATGTTCATCTTTAAGATCATGTATTCTACTTCAGGGGCTTCTCGCATAACCGCCTGCACGTAAACAGTACCATGAGCCCCTAGTCTTGCAGAGAACTCTACAATATAGAAGGTGAAAATACAAAGTACTGTAAGCAAATGATAATCAGAAGTGGTTGCTTATAATCAGAAATACTTTCTAGACATCGTTGCAGATAGAGAGCTCTTGAAATGGGAAACACCTTTACAGCACTATCTTTTTCCCTCTAGATTACAGGACAGACAAGCACAGTAATCTCAGAAATCTTTAAAACAACAGAGAGAAAATTTTCTAATTTTCTTAATGGTCACCACTGAGGCAAAATTAATCCAAGCTTGGAAAAGGACAGCAGAAGATCTTTAACAGTGCAGGACAGCCACAGAGAGACATCAATAGCAGCTGTGTATCGATAGTTAGGTAAATGCCAGCTTTGCAGGACAGAACTATTGGTACAAAGGGAAGGTGGATTAGCCTTAAACCAGGAGAGATATTGTTCCATGGATTTGTTGCTTTCTTTTGAATAAAGAATACTGATGTTGTCTTCCAGAAATCAGTTCACTGCCCAGCACAAAAGCTTTGCCCTTTTGCCCCCTTTGCATGCAGAGAGAGGGGACGCTAACATGGTAAAATTCACTCCTGGGCAAGAGGCCAGAACATGGCCTATGTACTATTAAGCCTTCGAAATAGGGTTTAAGAGGGACTTAAGTGGTGCGTGAGCCTTTTGTTGGCTTTCTGCCCAGAAGTGAACTTTACCCACAGAGAATATTACATGTTGTCCATGCATTTTCTACCATATATGGGTGCAGTGTAATTCTCCTTTGTCACCCTGACAAAACTCCCGGCATTGCTTAACCTGAGTTGTTCTAAACGGCCCAGAGTAAATTATGCCTCCTGCATGCACTACAACCAAGCAGAGCATCGCTAACACAGGAGAAAGTATCTCTTGATGGTGAAGGAAATTTAATTTTCTCAGGACTGTTATGCCAACAGGGTAAACTGTATGGGCCATTATTATAGAAAGATGTGGTTTCACGCATCTACTTCTACAAAGTAGAGTATATGTTTTCTACAAGACTTTTTTTTTTATTTTCACTTAAAATGTACAAAGAATCTCCCTACTAGTATGCTCATGCAGTATTCCTCATATTAAAATGTAGCTGGAAGTATTCCCACATATTTTATGCACATGATAGCCTTTCAGATTCAATAGAATTGCACGGGAAATCAATTAAAACATAGCGTATGTCTTTACATGAGTGAGTGCCAAAGTTCTACTTGCACTGCTGAAGTGTGGGTTTTTTCCCTTTTTAATTTTGTTTCTATGGGTTTTGTTTTGGCACTAGGGCTGTCTCTTTCCTGATTGTCTCATTTTCCCTTGAGAGTTGTTTAGATAGGCTACTAAGAGGGTTAGAAAAGACAAGAAGCAAAAGTTTAATTACTTGCAAAAATATGCACAATACAAGAGAAATGCACACATTCTGGACATTTTGCAGCCTGATATTGTCTTTGCTGGAAAACAGTTGACAGGGAGGGAAGCAGAACTGGGAACAAAAACCTCAGATGTCCTGGAAGGAACAATAAATCATAATTTACTATTGTAAATTCTACTGGCAGCTCTTAAAAGTGACCACAAGTAGTCTCTCTGATAAATAGTGAAGGGATCCAGAACTGCTGACAAGTCTGTATATACCAGACTGATTAACACTTTATATTACATTGACAATTATTAGGGGCTTTGAATTTGAGCTCTTACATTGCTCTTACTTCGACGAATCCAGCTGTATTTTTTTCTGATGATATTTTCTGTAAATGGCATGTGGAACCTGATGATTATCATTCATTTTTATATAGTTAGCAGATGGTTTCTAGCAGCAATTCCTTAAAAGTTTCTTCATTTATAAAGTATGAAGTGGCCGACCTAAGTTAAACCAATTAGTGACTTTCCTTTACTAATTTTCCAGGTGCTTTCTTCATCATGAGATATCAATCAACTGCAGGGCAGTAAACATGCTACTTCTGGTATTTATGGAATGCTCAGATCATCAACTGAGGTACACGTAGTTCAAAGCTAAAATATTAGCAGTTCAAAATTCCATTAAGATCAGTATCAGATGAGTTGTTACAATACTTGTACTGAAACATGTTGCACAGAACCAGCATGTGACACCTTGGAAGTGAAAGAAATATTTCCTGTTACTACAATATTCATACCAAAAGAAAACCCCAAACCAAACCGATTGCACAAACCAGATTGCGTTCGTTGGACTCGCTTTTAAGTAATACCATTTACATTAACAATGTTCAGATTAGTTTCTTTGGCTACTTGGTATCTCCAGGTCCAGAAGGTAGAGAAAATGATTCAGGACGAAAGTGTTCTTATGTAATACACCTGAAAAGCAATTCAGCTATTCGTTATAAATGGACAAATTTCAGCTTGTTTCTACAAACAGGATCTTTCAAGAGCAATTTTAGTTTCAAAAAAAAGACACATTACTTGAAATGAAATGCGTGACTCAAATGTTTACTCACTCTAAATTGGTACCAGTATGTCTGCATAAGTGTATCACATGCCTCTCTATAGGCTGAAAACTTCAACTACCTTTCTAATTACACTAGAGTTGGAACACTGATGTTGGATTTTATATCAAGTAGAAAAGCAAATAATCTGTGCTTCTAGGTATATTTCTGGAACTGAAGAATATTAGAAAAGAACAAAATTCCAATTCTGTAAGCCAATAAGGTCGGGTAAAGCTTCTATTCACATGAGTGGCCTCCTGACAGGATCAGACCAACCACTCACCAGAAATAAGTTTTTGTTTTGGAAAAAGGCAGGTTAAAATGATAAATGTCAAACTGCAGAGGGTCTTTTGAGAAAGTTATCTCTCCTGACACTTCACCCTCATCCCTTGCTCTCCTCTCCACAGATGGCAACAAGGTGCACAGTAAAAGAAATTAAGATGATAGTGTATAGAAAGGAGCAAGGAGACTAGTTTTCATCTCTGCAGACAACAGAAATGACATCACGTCTCCTCAAACTGACACATTAATAAATTTAGTATCACCTGAACTTTTCTGGAAAAGAGAACCTTTTACACCAGCAAGTTATCTGGTGTCAGTAATAATAGGAATCTGTATCATATTCTGCACCATATATGATGGCAGAATTACCTTTTGGGCCCTAACAAGTTGACAGGGGTTCATTTTGCTTCCTCTTTTAATGACATCTTCTTTGCAGGTGAACTGCAGATGTAATGACTTCCTCTTTTGCTTCTGAATACTCCCGAAATGTCATCATGACCCAAGACATCTCAATCTGGCTTAATGCAAACGGGAAGCAAAGGGTTTTTAAAGGTGAAACTGATCTTGCTAATGAAGAAGTATCACTCTTCATCTGGACAGGGAGCACAAAGCTTGTTAGATCGAGCTAGGTGAATGTCACAGGTTAGAGTTCAAATATAACACAGAATTGTGACTAAAGATGTTATCTTCTATTTGTGTAGAGATGCACAGTCAAAACAAAGCAATATAAGTCTAAATTAAGTATTTTGGAATGATCCAGCAAAGTATGAAACAAACATTTGCTGGAGAGGGTTGCATTTTGAGGACCTTAATCATGAACAGTTCAAATACTTTTGAAAAGACAACAGTAAACATGTAAGAATATGTTTAAAAAAAGAAAAGAAAAAGAAAAAAGAAAGAGGAATAAACAGCAAAGAGAGCATAAGGGATTCTAGCATAGCCCAGACATTGCTCTAAGCTGGAGATTCACGCAAAAGTATCTGATTTGTATGTTTAGCTACAGCATTTCAGATTGTAAAAATACATTTGCCACAAAGTTGGAGTTTGAACAGGATATATATATACATATATATTTTTAACGCACAAGAGAGCCAATTAAGAGCCTCAGGTAATTCAAGGGATTTTTTTTCAGTATGAGTGGAAAGCAGCTTGCTCTTCAGACTTGAAAGTTTCCTGAAGTCATCAGATGCTCGTGGAAAAAAAAAAAAATCATCCACAACTACTAAACACATTCAGAGCACCCTTGTCACCTGAAAGGAGACCAGCACTCCCTGATCATCATCATTTTTGTGGGAGATGGCATCCCTCATGCTGAGAAGTAGCTGTGGAAAGCATTAAAAAGCCTTTGCTGACCTTATAGAAATAGCACTGACAACAAAATTTAGCTGATCTCTTTGCAGATGTTTCTTACACATTTAATTCATTTAATAAGGCTTTGTTTACAGACCAGGTCCTGGCGACACTCTTCTATTTAAAGCAGCCCACTGTTTGCAGGGCTTCAGGATGCCTCAGATGGACACATTGTATGAATGGGCCCAGATTGAGGCTATGCAGAAATTGTTCAATGATTCACCAAGAGAAAATAAAAAACAAAAGCCTACTGGCTTCAGATGCTCGTCTGATTCAGGGAACATTTTAAAAACACCACATGAGTATTTGAAGTGCCAAAACTAAGACGGAGTTGATAATAATTATATGGAGATTTTCGAAAGAATGTATCATTCATGCAATCTTCGTATCTGCTTGAAAAAAAAAACATATTTTTAATATAAAGGTACATTTGAGCTCCTCTGATTTAAGTTTTTCAGCAGTTTTTCATAGAAAAAGCTGAAATGTGTTTGCAGTGTATTTTGTTTCAGGCACACTGACTTGTAAGAGCTTTCAGTTATTCAATATTGCTTTTTCCTAAGATTCTTAGTGGAATTCACTAACCTGAAATATAAAACCAAAGAGGAGGGCATCTATGAATGATAAAAGCTGGTTATCTTTTAAAATTGACAATATCTATGGCTAAAAATTATAAACTCATTCCCTAGCTGAAATGCAAGATTTTACCAAAAGCAATGAAGTCAGTGTTAATAGCAAAAACATAAATTTCCTTGTGTATCAAATCTTAATACTAAAGGACGCAGATGAACAAAATGGAACAACTCGAGGTTATGCTCCATAGCAGTGGGTCAATTTTGCAAACAAAAATTCAGCACAGTTCCCTACAGGTCATCAGGAAAAAAAAAAAAAAAAAAAAAAGGCAGATGAGGAAGAAGAGTGGTTTCAAAAACTGAAGTCAGTCATGGACTCCAGAAATCTGTTGGTTAGCTTCTCTATGCCATCTAGATAAGAAATGGCTTAAAAGATATCAGATCTTCATACAAGTACTGTGGTTCCTTATTACACATCTGGAAACAAAGGACAGCTTCTATGCAACAGTGAAAACTTCCAGGCCACATATCATGCAGTGGATTGATGTTAAGATTGTTTCCTGGAGAACAGCCTTTATTCATTCTAAATCAATGGATGCTATAGAACTGATGATAAACTTGTATGTCAAACTCTAAAGTTGCTATTCAACTTGCTTGGTGAAAGAAAAGATTGAATACAAGATTTGATTATCTAATACCCGATGCAATACATAAAATCTTTTTTTCTTGCATATATGAGGTACAGAAATTGGCTAATGAGTTTAATCCACTTACCTTGAAAGCAAAAAGTAAAGTATTTGCAAATAAGTTTAAATGAATTTTAAATTAAAAAAAAAAAGAAAAAAGAAAAAAGAGTCATGGCCTCTGTGTTATTTTAGGAAAAACAAGCAATTACACTTAGTTCTAACAGGTGGAATAATGACTTTTTCACCTGTCAACTGGCAGCTTAGAATTCCCACACATGTAGACCATTTCTGTTTCATCTTTTCTTTGAATTTCAGTTGCTTTGCTTTTCAATGCCTGTGCTTTGCTGGTGTCTCCTTTGTGTCTGAAACTCTCACACTGAGTTCCGCCTCTTTGGTGCTGGGCTTTCTTTTCACAGTGACATTTCAACATAAACAGTCAATATTCATTACCTCAAAGGAGACTTCCCTCCTATTGCTGACCAATTAAATACCAGCTGAGTTAGGCGGACAAAGGTAAAGAAGCTGTAGCACAAGACTGGCTTGGAGTATACTTCTTCCCTTAAATGGGGAAAGAATGTATTCAAAACAAAGAATTGACAATATTGGGAAAATCCAAAGCAGAGCAGAACAGTTTCTTCAGAAGTTATGCTCCTGCTCTTTATCTTGCAAGGTCTGCTCCTAGTGTTATTCAGCCCATAGACAAGAATAGGAAAGATGCCTACGTATCACAGGGACAAAGACAGATCCCAGGTGTTCCTATACAATCTCAATAACTTTGATAAAATAACAAGCATGTAATAAAAATGTCTAAAGTTTGATAACAGGAGAAAAGGCTTTCCCCTTTTTCGTTTTTTTTTCTGAGATGGGAGTAAGAACCAGACGTATTTTGAATCTTGATGCATTACACGCAAAGGCTCCTTCTTTTTACATTAAGTAAGGTTCAAGGAAAATGCCCACCTAAACAGATTATGAGCAAGATGAAGATGTAACCAAGCCTATAGCCGATGAGAACAGCCTGCTGACAGCCTGGAGGATGATGAACCTCCTTCTCTGCCACAGAGTGGGAGGGAAAGGGCATCAATATCATTTACCATCTCCAAAACATAGGCACAACCCTTAGGGGAAGGAATAGCTCTACCTATGGCAATGCAAATCAAGCATCAGTTTTACCTGGAATGTGCAAGAGCACTGAATCATAAAAACACTAAGATGAGAACAACTGAGAGGGACTGTCTATACTGCATTGCAGCCTCAAGGCAGGATCAGATACCTGAACTATTCCTGACATTTTTGTCCAGCCTTTTCTTGAAAATCTCCAGCAGCACAGCCTCTTGTCTCCCAATCCATGCCAGTACTTAACTGTGCTTACAGGCCATTAAGTTCTTCTGACTGCCTAAACTAGACCCTTTTTGCTCTGAATTAAGCTTACATAAGCCCAAATCTACTCATACATCAATAGAATCCAGGGAGAAGTCCAGTGGTGTTTTAGCCCGTTCATGTTTTTCAAAGAGTTTAAGTACAAAAGGTAGATTTTAAGTGATGAGAATTTTCAGATGATTTAAAAATGAAGTAATAACTTACAATCTGAAACAATGCAGAAACTTATTTGTCTTAAGAAAGGTATTAGTAGAATAAACAAGCAAAGAAAATAAAACAGTCTGGAACTCAAGGGTATGCAGATCAGACACTGATGTGATATGAACGAGTCTGCAATCAAAAGACTTAATGATTGCTCAGTGCAAGATCAGGCCAAATTGTCACAGTTTGAAACAGCATGCTTAATGATAAGAAATAGTTGTTATATTTTTACATGAACTCATAAGGATTTTTTTTTCCTTCTTGTGTAATAGAATTTTCTATAGCACAAAAGGGCCCAATCCCACAGCCTACCCTCAGTGGGAGGTTTGCTTAACCAAGAAATGCAGTGTCAGGCTTTCTCAGAGGATAAAAACAATACAAAGAATTGGCGTAGATGCTTTATGTAAAGGTAACAGCTTGAATCCCTGAAAGCATCCAAATGATTTTTACTTAAATGGATGTGACATTGCCAAGAAAGAAACTTTATCCTCATGAGAGATCTTTATTAGCCAGGGTACTTAACCCTAAAGATGAGGAGAATTTAATAATCACGGGGTTGTTTTCTCCCTCTTTCTTTCATTTGTGCAACCAGCAGCTAGAGGGCACAAAAGAATGCTTTTACCTTATGATCTATCATATAAAAGAGCCCTACTCACTGAATAAAGAAAAAATAAAATTCCTAATATCATAGAATACAGCACATTTTGTTTGGAATCTTAGACTCTGTTCTGTTTCTCAAGAAGCAACAGCAACTCAGAGAGACAATGGCATGACGGTGCAGGAAACTAAATATCTTTATTCCACTAAGAGTGTGTATTTAAATCCCAGAACACACCAGGTATTTCACACCACATACACCCTCTATGCACACGGTCATCATTACTTGCCTTAACTGTTTTGCAGAGCTCTTTGTTTAAAACTAATATAAACACATATTTAACCTCCTTCATTCTTACATCTTAAATATTAATGCTGGCTGTGACTCTGCATTAATAACAGCTATTATTTTTGCATTAATAAGGAGCTTACAAGAATAAACATAGAAGTCATAGTGCAGTCTTCCTGTCAATTAAAAAGAGAGTCAGTTGTAGTTGCAGAGTACTTTATCTTATCATTTCACTCAGGACATTCCCAGGTTCATGGATCTGATCTGAACAGCTCCAGTGATAATAAACATGTAAGTACACAGAAAACCATCGTGGCAAGAAAGTCACAACGGAGGTTATCAGTGAATTGCCAATTTTGGAATCCCTCACTTTGGAGGGAGCATTATCACCATAAATGAGGTCACTGATGTGGACAATGTGAGCACAGAGCTTGACATTTTTTCCACCAGAAATCCTAATAACCCCAGAAGAGGTCACATCTGTTGCTGCACTATAAAATGGGGTGGACCTTAATAGCAACGTGTGTATCTGTATGTGTATACATCTACACATGCAGTTAAAAAGTGAAGCAAAACAAAGACCCTTTCCCTTCACCCCTAATGAACTGCACCAACCCCTTAGGCAGAAATGACTTGGATCCGGATAGAGCGCCATTTGCCAAATTGTAAATTGCCTACATTTATTTTGGGAGTGCACTAAACAGAGTGCTAATTGCCTTGTTTAGCACTTTCCCTTCTTTCATTTGCACTGGTGTAAAATCTTAGTAAATTAACTCAGGATTTTATTATGTAGGTAGCATTTGAACAACTGAATCAGTGAGAAAGCAGCATCAAAGGACTGATAAAAGAGGAGTTGACTCTACCCAGAATGCCATTTATATGTCCCTTGAATTAAAAAGGATGAAATTAACTTTTAATCCTTTTGCTTTTCATATAGCTGATCTTAACATAACATGTATTACTCAGTCATTTTATTTGCATTTACTCATTTCAAAATGTTAATAACTGTGGTTGCAAGCTTACTGTATGGGAATGTGGAGTTGCTTGTATTCATATACATAAGTGCGTAGGATTCCTTAGTAATTTTTTTGAACTGCAGCCAAACACAGACTTGAGGCTTCTGTTTATTGTCAAAGAGAGCACCCTGAAGAGCAATTCCCATCTAACTGTTCAGTGGGCTATGCAAAATTAGCTGGTGGTCTCACGCTTGTCCACAGCACCAACAGCATCTTATTTTTACATAAAGTCCAAGGAGAAAATTGGAGAAAAATAATCACCATATTCTAACCTCTATAATATTTTTTTCCAACTGGGAAATTAGAAATATACTGTTTATTATGGAAGCAAATGCAAAGATATTACATATAAACTGGGTGTTTCAGACCAAAATCTTGCACCGAAATTTTTTTATTCAAAATCCATTGGCAAGGGATTTCAGCATGGTAGCACCACTGTTCGTGAACAGAATTTCATTTAAAAAAATGCATACAGAAGACCACTGAGTCAGCACTTTGTAGATCTGCATTCTGTTCTGAACATACCTGCTGAGCAATTCCTATCTTCAGGCAATGGATTTCAGCAGTGAGGAAGTCTTTGGCATGTTCTACTTGCAGGACCTTAATATTCTTAAGTTCAGAGAAGCCAAAACTTCTGTCTTCATGTGCAGCCAAAAGCCTAATAATATAGAAAAGATAGATAAAAACCTGTTTGTTGTTGTCAATAAACACTGTACATGCAAAAACATCTACTCTCAACACACTTACCATTTCAGTTTGCAGTCCTTTTAAATCACGTATTTCTGTATGTGAGGAGCATAGTATCATAAAAATATAAAAATCAATTTACTAATATTAGAATTAATTTGAGAAACTATTAAGAATCAGTAAGATATATCCTCTTAGGTTCTGATAGATTTTTTGAAAAGCTAATTTAATGGTTATTTTCCCCCTCAGTACTTCTGATTGTAATGGGAATAGGAAATACAAGACAAATTAATATCAAAAGTCATCACGTCCTGAATCCTTAGCATCCTAAGAACCTTTGAGTAAATAACACATTATATGATCATTCGCAAGTACCCAAACTTCTATCACTTGATGAATCTTACAAAACAGAAAAAAAGGATTGTTTTATGAAGGCAAGTTGTTTACAATATTTTTTTAGTTCATTTTCCAGACCAGGATGGTTTGGGTGGGCTCCAGGTAAGTATCTGAACTTCTGGATGCTTTTCCAGGATGAACCACTAAGGTACTTGGAGTACCTCTGTTATTATTTAACACCTGGCTGCACTGCTGTTCAGTGCTATGTGAATAAAATAAGACATAGTGTGTGCTAGCAACCCTTTGCCAAAAGAAAAAAAAAAAAACTTGATAATGATTCTCTCTACGTGGGTTTATAATAAAGGTCCAGAACTTACTCTCTACATTGCAAAGTAAGGGAAGCCACGCCATGTTTCCACAGCAGCAAATGCAGGCACACTTTTTGGGACCACATCTTCTTGCTACAAGAGTTAGTGAGTGGGAAAGGAGCAGGTTATAGATTTATTTTTATCTATGCAAAGAATATCAGGATTAACTAGGATGTGATACCCCTGTTACTGCTACTTTTACTACATTACAGGTAATGCATAGCACTCATTCAAGCACAAGGACTCCATGACGTTCCATGCTATGAATATATGCATTGAAAATCTGGTCTCTACGTCTGGAAGTTTATTATCTGAAATGTTGAATGTAAAGTACTGAAGAACAGACAAAATGGTTAGCAGAAGGAAAGTAGCCACAGACCACATACAGCTCAAGGGACCTAAATACAGTCTTTCCTTAAAGCGTTGCATAAATCTAGCAAGCTTAAGTTGGCTCTGTCAATTCAGTGAAGAAGTTAACTGCTGGACCCAAAGAGAAGGCAAGTACATTTACAGAGAAGGAAGATCTAGGACATGGGTTGAATAATTCTGAAAAAGTAGTGCTCTGGAGCTTAACAAGAGGAATTTTTTTTTAACTGATCTCCGGGGTTTTACTGTTCGGCCTTATAATGTCAGGAATATGTTTTTAATGAATTAACCTAACGCTGAAAAATAAATGGGACTAAACAGCAGCTTTCAAGTTCTTTGTTCCTTGGTATTTAGTCACACACACAAAAAAAAAAAGCACAAAAAATACACAAAGGAAAAATTGTCTACAAATATAGTACAAAGATTTTTACGTTCCATTATAGGCCCTTATCTCAGGCAAAATGAATATGCTAAAGAATCTCCATTAAAAACATTAAAGCATAATTGGCTTCCCTTAATGTCCCAAACAAATGCTGCCCAGTTCCACCTTGTAATAGAAGACCATTAATAAAAATGTGTTATTTTAAAACAAAATACAAAGAACATGCAGATCTACCAATATAGTGCCATCACTACAATTATTTTTAACTCATATTATCAATAGGATTTTCTCAAAGAACATCACAGTTTTCAAAAAGAAACAATCCAAGAAGGATGGTTACACTAACAATATAAAACTAACTTTGTCCCAGTACCCTACAGGGACGAGTTTTGGTGTTCCCTCTTCGTTCAGTCAGTCTATTTGGTAAGTGAATTTTGAGGAACAGTTCTAGAATTAGTGCTTCCTCCACTGCCATTCCAAAGCACATACTCTAGCCAGAGTATAAGCAGAAATTTTAGTTTAGATTGTGCAAGAATTTGAGGTATTTCCTTTCATAAATGAACTTCAGGAGTTGACTTATACAACAGAAGTGAATAAATAGTTATGAAATCAAGGATTTTCTGGGAATCTTTAATTAGTTACATCTTATATTTATGCCTTGCTTACAAGCATCTCTAGCAAATACCCCAACATATCCCTCTTTCTTATATATAGGGTGGATAAGCTCGCGCATGTCTATACAAAAAATATATAACGGAGTGGGATCTGCACTGTGTCATTTTCAGATGGTGTTTGCTTGTGCCTGTGAAGGACACATGCTGGTTTTTAAGTATCAGTCATGTAGTACTTTCAGCATTAGACTTCTGTCCTCTGTAATACAATGACTTACAGAGGTTTTACGTATCAACAGAATGAAACTTTTGTCTTAATCTCATCCTCTTAATGCAATTGTATTTAAACCTTTCAAGAAAAATCAACGTAATCTCTCAGTACAGTGAAAACTTTTTTTTTTTAGAATAGTTGAAGTCTGATATTAAGCTATGAAGTAACAATGAAGTGTTATGATGTAAAATCTTAAGAATCTGAGGCAGAAGCACAACCCAGAACAAAACATACACTGAACACAAAAAATAAATACAACTATTACTGGTGGATCAACCTTTTGATGATGATATGGAATACAGGAGTAACCCATCAAGAAATAATCATGTAGGGGCTGACATGCTGTTGGGATTTTTAAGGGACATTGTCTTCCTCTTTGCCACAGAGTTTCTATTTGCCCGTGGATCAGCTTCATGCACATATTTTTACTTACCCAAATCATCGTGGTATCTAGAAAAAAAAAGTCACATTTTTAAATTATTATTAATACTGCCAATATTGAATCAGCAGAGCTTTGAGATGACTCTGCCTGCACATTTTCCTGTAAAAGAAACACAAGAACACAGCTTTAGCTTTTCAAACTCCAGCTGCTCTTAAACCAGACATAAGAATCACTTTTTCAAATGAAAGAAACCTCAGAAAGATTAAGGAACACAAAAATGGAATGCAAAATTTAGCAAAATTCTCTCCCTGCCTCCTGTGTCCTTATAAGGTGGGTCATTTCCCTCAGGCTTGCTCTCAGATCAGCAGCTCAGTGACTTTCTAAATTTTGACAAGTTCCACGCAGTCTCCTGGCTCCCTTGGAAGCCCTGTGCTTTCTCTGCCTGAGGCTTGTCTGCTCCTTGTCCCCAGGAGTATCTCGGCCTCAGCCCTTGTTGCAGACTCCCTTTTCCCCTGCCTCTTCTTCTGTGATCATGGTTGGTTGCTCTTGGGGAAGGAATAATCTCCCCATATTCCAGAGGGCTGTCACAGAGAATAGCAGTCAGGAGAAGTTAAGCATCTCCCCGGGGGAACCTCATAGACTGTGAAACACATAAGAAACTACAAATTAAACAGGTATAATACAGTATCTCTGTGCTATTATTATATGTTATACCCCTAAAGATGCACCATTTCCGTTTTCGTGCCTGCAGGAAAGCAGCTCTCCAAAGCAGACCTACTGGAGAATCCTGCCTTGACCTGAGTCTGAGGGATGCTCATGCACGACCTCTGAGAAGCCTGGCTTTGCCTCCCTGCTCTCATCAATGCAGATTCTGACACGTCAAGAGCAGCTATTAGACCTAGTCACCACACTGCCTTCACACAATACTGTCCCTTTAAAATGGGATAATTTTTCACTTACAAAGCGTTTCACTCTAGAAATGCAGTGCATTAATTGAGAGAACTGGTGAGAGCGCTTAGCATTATTTGCCGTATTTCACGTCTGTAAATGATAGCCCAAATTTTAAACGATTTACTCAGCGCTAGAAACAGATCAATGACAGAAAGCCAGTGGCATCCATAGCTACTTATAGCCATTTCTGATCCTCCTGCAGCAACCAGCATTCCCCCCGGGCAAACATTGGCAGCATTTGATGTCAGCCGCAAACGTCAGCAGCACCAATGAGAAACAGTTAACGGAGGTTTGATATTTCATTTCAGTGGGAAGGGAAATTAAATCTGCAGTTTGTGACTCTTAGGAAATTAAGTCTCTATTAGGAAAGGGTTAAATACAGATTATGTAAATGGGGATATTGTTATTTGTCCCATATGTAGCACTGTGGACTGAAAACCGCTTTCTCTCCTGATTTTTTTTTTTTTTAGTTTTTCTTTTCCACAAATTGAGAGATTAACCTGGACTCAATTGAAATGGCAGCCCATATCATACCTTCCCTTGATCTCACAGCATGGCTAATAACAGCTGGGGCCTACCAAGCAGGCTTCTTTATTTTTCCTTTATTGTTCCAGGCCACACAACCGTGAACCTTCAGCATGTTATGTACTTAAGCATGGTCAGGTTGATGTCATTATTTTCTTATTGTTGCGGAGCTCCCTGGGTGTTTGCCCATATTCATAGAGAGGGGCTTGTGTGCTCTTTGTAGGTTAACCTTTTAAAAAGGAGATGCTCGACCACTTGCAAATGTAGCCCAGGGCTGTGACATTGCACTAGGCCGATTGGTACGCTTCAAAACACATATTAGCACCACTTGTGCTATTTCATCTCTCTTTTTAATTTTAGCCCAGTCTTGTTAGATAAATCTTATCTGTGCCACAAGTAAATGCTTGATAGAGCACATTTTTAAAGCCTTTAGAAAGAGAGAAAAAAAAAGTGTGGTTTGTCTGGGTCACTGTGTGCTTTGTCTAAGTATAGGCATAGCTATTTGTCAGTTTATCTGTCTGCTGTCCCTCTGTCGATCTCTCCAGTTACCTTGCAGCAAACAAGCCACGAGCATTAGCACTGAATTGTGAGAGCTACAAGGAAAAAGTGCTTCTCTGCATGAACCATGGGCATATTTAGCTTTTACAATCCTATAAAAATTGGTCTACTTGCTATCAGTTCATCCTAGAAAGCAAGCCACTGCTCTCAATTGCCTCCAGCTTTAATGTGAGCACCCTACAATACTCACAATACCATTACAGTGGATAGAAGACACCTATAAAAATATTAATTATCTCCAGTTGACACCAGATGCAGTTAACATACTGTGTGCCAGCTCTGAAATACTAGAGTTTTTATTAGGAAAGCTAATGTTTATTGCAAGCATTAAAGTCTGAGTCATAAAAGGCTGAGCATCAGAACGATGTTTCAGGTATTATTCCTTTCACGTATCAAACACAAGTTTGCTAAATCCTGCTTGCAGGGTTAATTATTTTGGAAGTCATATTGCAAATACAAGCTTTCGAAGAATTTGGCAAGATTTTTTCTTGCACTCAGCGGGCCAAATGTAAATGAGTAAGAGGACGAATCTCCACTGGTTTCAATGAATGTTGGCCTTGTAACTTTTAAGTGAAGCAGATGAAAACAGCAGCACAGATTAAAGGTTTAATGTCTGAATTACTTGAGTAGTGTCAATTATGATAATGATAGCCCTGACACCAATGTATGCTTTGCTACTGTTTCCTTTATGGACAGGTTGATCCTTTGCTTTTTTAAACCAAGAGGTCAGGAAGGTGAGCTGTACAGCTGGGCAGCGAGCAGCCTTATGTATCTGGGTCACTGTCAGTGCCCCAAAGGTGTATCTTAAGTTACTTGTGTAATGGGAAGCGGAAGACTGCCCGAGCTCTTGTGCTCAAGGATTAGGTTTATGGTTACCACCAGACTAGACACACAACTGCCCTGTCTGCAAAACCTGCGCCACGCAGCCAGAAGATGAAACAAAATGATGCAGAGATCTTTATAGGATGGAGATGGACTATTCTGGCTTTCACTTACAATGACAACTCTAGAACCTCCATATGTCTTTACTGCATATAATCAGAATTATCCTCTTAAGTATTCTTTCAATTCTTACAGAAAACACAACCAACAATTAGACAAATTTCTATTCTGTTTTTTCCTTTATATTAGATTTCCAGTTCTAGAGTTTATCTCAGAATGTGTGCACATGCCTAGTCACAAGGATGGGTTTGTCTGAATCCTTTGCATGTTACTGTAGGTTTAACTGGTTGCATGAACCACAGCTATGTTGCCTTACACTTCAGACTTGACTTTGTTGCGCCAAACAGAGCCAGCCAGTTGTGTCTGTTCCCCAGACAGGGACAGAGCTTGAATATGAACCACTCCTATCATGTGCCAAATCTCCCTGCACAGTATGGCTTACTCCAGAGCGGAGCTAGGAGAGTCAACATGAAGGAAGGCTCAGTGGTCAGGCAGCTTGATCCTGATGGCAGCACCAGGCTAAAATGGAGGTGGAGACAGCCTTGTGTGTGCACTGGTCATTCCAGAATGAAACTTTCACTGTGCTTCCCCTTTTTCAGTGTCAGACTTCAGTTTTATTGTCAAAAGTCTTCGATAGCCTATAAGAAAATACTCAGTAATACACTAAGGTGTTTTATTTTATCTCTGATTTTTTCTTTTTAATCTTGGTAATACATTGAGATTTTCCTCTGATGTTTTATGTCTTTGCAATTTCTACTTTGCAGTGCAAGTGAACAACGTTCAAGCAAAATATTTATTTTCTCTTGAAACTAAAGCTAAATATTTCTGCCTATAATGATGAATTTTGAGTAACTGTTTAATTCTACAAAATGTGTGCATGTGAGTGTATACAAATGTACTCATAAGTATACACATACATGTTTATGCTTCATTGAAATGTTAATGTGCAAGGCATACTCCAACATCGTTTAAGTAAATTTATAATCAAAATAATAAACAATTAAAAGCAGAATAAAATCAAGATCTTCCCCATATGTATTTTTGCCGTGTAGTTGCAGGGAATGACATATGCTGGTTTTGAAGTACTGAAACGAACTGTGAATTCATTAAAACCTCATCAGTCTAATTTGTCATTACCTTAAGCAAGGTGGTACCCCCTGAATTGTTCTTTGTACACTTAAAGTACCCCAGTTACCTGAAGTCCAGTTATTAAAACCACTTTAATCTTTTCCAAGACAAGCGTAGTTTAGTTATAAAGAACAGCATGTTGTATTAATAGAGGTATTATTTTGGCTGTAGCCCTTGACTATGCTAATACATCAAAATCTAGCATCATGTTTCCTGGCATGTGAAGTACATAAAAAATTAAATAAAGCTATAGAAATATCAATGATTCCATCTCGAATCTTTTCTCCTTATAAATGTTCTCTTTTTTTGTGGGCCAAAAAAAGATTTCTAATTTTATTACAAATTTCCAGTGTCTCTTTTCAAGCCCGCTAGTTCCATCAAAAACCAAGAAACAGAATGATACTGCCAGAAGATACTTCCTATGAACCATGGACTACCGTTTGTAAAATATGACTCAAACAGGATGTCCTTTCAGAAAGCAGTGCTCTGTTTATGATTCCATAAGATCTTTACATATTTCAAATGATATTCAGAAATATGCTTATGGGTTTTTTTAAGATCTTATTTTCTTATCTGAACTCTTTTAACAAAGGTATTACGCTAAGTATAAAAGCTGTCCAATTTTTTTCCAACCTTTTGCTTCTCTCTAAACCACAGTCATTTTGTTAGACATTGAAAATGTCTTGATTTAGTTGTCTTGCTATTTTGGGCCTGTCCTGCCCCCTGCAGTGGTAATAAGGATGGGGCTTCCTGCTGGGTCCTGAAGAATACCATTTCACGGCCGCCACATAGCTGGCGGCTTTTATTTATGGAGCCAAGAAAATGAATGGGTATTAGTGTCCAAACATTTCAACATGCTCCTGTGGCCATGCACAAAAGGGACTGATTTGCAGCAAATTTCCACTTATTTTTCAAAAGTATTTACCTTGCAGAAGCTTGGCTGATCGCTATAATGGCATAGCAGAGGGGGAAAACGACCATTTCAGAACCCAATTTTTATATATGTTTCTGAACCTTAAAAGTGCTATACTTCTTGTGAATAAAGATAATACTCTTGGTTGCTAGGCTTTTATGGATATGTGGCTAATGCCAGCCCTTTTTTCACGTGTATCTTTACAACAGATGAAATGCACATTACCTAAAAGCAGAAAGCTTACTCTGCAACGGGGATTGCACAGGTGAAGGTTCTTGCAAGAGATGTTACTGGTTCCAGCGCTAAAGTTTAGGTTCTTTTAAACACGGTGAATGGCTGTCGGCACGACAGACCTCAGAGGTGCTTCCAACACCTGTACTTCTACCTGCCTGCTGGGGGCAGTGCTGTGTGTATTTTACACCTTTCCTGAATTACCCAAGAAATTTGGGGAAGACTTTCAACCGATGCTTGGGTGTTGCAACTGCATGAAACCTACATCACAACGCTGCATCCACAAAAATTGGTGAGATTCACACATGCCCTTAAGATGACTGAAATAGGAGAGGACATTTAGATATGGTGGCTGAAGGTTCTGTCCAGACACTGCAACGTTCAGGAATGCAATTCGAAGTCTTGTGCTTATACCCTCTTAAATAGTTCCAGATGAGCTTTTTGGGCTGCTAACTTCAACTGCAATCAGCATGTGGGTGCTAGCTGATATAAGGACTTAGTTACATAAAATGAAGACTCCTTCTAGTTATGCAGGTGTTTGCAGGTACCATTTCTCAGGTGTAACGCCTGAACTTAAAAGGAAAGCTATCACAAATTAGTTCCAAGTTTATTAGTTCCATGTTGGAATCTATGTCTGTTGTTGTCTTTTCTCCTGAAAAAAATTGTCTAGCAATTATAGCAATGCTTCCATTTTAACTCCTGATCTTAAATTATTCCTATTTTTTCTCTAAAATCAGATTTCTTAAGTGAAAAAAAAAAACCACCACACAAAATAAGCATTCTGTTTCACCGTAGAGTCTGAATATCTCAGAGTTATTAAATCCATAAGGAAAAATCTGAAATCCTAGATATGCAGCAGTACACCTGGAGCTGCTTCATAGTTTAAGTTGCTTCTTTCCTTTGCTACCTATTCAGATTCATTCTACTCAGGATCCATCTCCTAAATCTCATTCAGGCAATCCCAAAGAAACAGCACACAACATGGGCAAATCCTCTGCAAAGAATGTCTCTACCTCCTCCTGTTACCCTGCCTTCAACCGCCAGTAGCAGCTTCAATAAACGTATGAAAAAAGAGATGGAGGAATGAAGACGTGGAATAGAGGGGCAGATAAATAATCTCATCTGTATCAACACTCTCGTAACTATGCAGGAGTCATACCAAGAGAAAGAGAGAAATACATGGGGCTCTTTCCTTTTTTGCTCCCTAGAGTTTTATAAGATTTGGTTCCTTTTCATATTGCGTGCCAGAATCCACCCTACTCCAGAACAGTTGTTAGGCAGGCATAAACAAAAGGGTCAGTGTGAAGAATACTCACAAGTCTCCAAGGAAAGGATGGCCATTTCTGTCAGCCCCAGTTTCTGCTGGGGAATGGAAAGAATAATGTTCACAAGAGAACAGTGTTGTGAGGGTCTGCTATGAATAATGGACAAGCTGAATTTTCGTTTTTTGTTTTCTAAGTTTCCACTCATTTCCTGGTCCCTCCTGCTGACATGTATTATTCCTTGTGAAAACCTCAGAACACCTTCAGAATCTACAACTTACTTCACAGCTAATATAACATTTTAATTTTCAGAAGTAATCAAGGCCAATCAAACAGCAGGCATGAGAGTCTTTTTTTTAACAAATTATAAATTAAAGCATTTTAAAAATAATATGCCATTAATTTCCCTCGCTCATTACTGTGCAATTAAGACTGTGAATTATTGTATTCTAATCTGGTTAAGAATAAACTGTCCTAAAAATCCTCACAGAAAGTACAGTAGATCAAAGCTTGTTCCCCCCACCAAGACTTGACTTCATTCCGTTGTAATGAAGCAGGCAAACTTTAACAAAAATGAATACCTTGCACTCTCTTTTGTTCCCTTTTTTAATATATCTTGGTTTAGTCAATGACTGAGAAAGTCTGTCAAATCCTGCTCAAGGTCCCTTTTTCTATCACTGGAAGTGAATCATCCCTAAACCCCCACTTATTAAAAAAGTTTAATATTGTCAAGTTAGCAAAAAAGAAAAAAAAAAAAAGGAGAGAGAAAGAAAGAAAGAAAGAAATTTTGCTTTTTTTTCCCCAGGGTTAGAAATTACTTTTATCTGACAATGCCTTTGCATGTTATGGCATTAATTTTGCAATAAATTATAGTGCAGGTAGGTGGAATTACTCACATTGCTTGACCAAAGTGTCTGACCTAGCCGGACCTCTGATTGATGAATAGTTTTTCATTTTGTTCTACTAGTCCTATCCGACAAAATCGAAAAACTGAGTGAAAAATATCCTATTTCATGTAATAGCATTTTGTTATATATCATTACCACTTAATTCTGTCACCAGTGTCATGACTGTGTTAAGTAGGCCTTTCAGCTTAATCCTTTCATACCTCAATGTGATATTCATCTTGGACAACTGATGCACCAAAACTCTTGGTCCCAAGGAGTGAAATAATTCATAGGCTGCTATGTAGTGACTTAGCCAAGATCTTCCAAGGAGAGGTCTCTTACAAAGTTAAAAATGTGAATGGAGTGTGATTAGAGCTACCTTTGTTCTAAGTTCCTTATGTATCTGTACCAATACAGCAGTCTCAATATTCAGTTTAAGAAAGACCGAGCAGAAGCCCAAACAACTTTGGCTGTTCACCTGAGTACCTACCACATACTGAAATTCAACTGCCTTTTATTTTGTTGTCACTGTTACCCAAGATACTCAGATTTAATCTCCTTTAGGTATATCTATCTGTGATACTACATCTCTAGACGGCTTTATGACAGTGTCAGAAGTTTATTTGTTGTTTGGGCTTGCTCAAGATCTGTTTTCAGCATAACTGCTAGATTTTGCTTCATGGTTGTATACCAATTGTCTCTTGTATCTGGGCCTGAATCCATGCTCAAGCTTTATGGCAACATCACAAAGTCTACATGGTTTGTTTTACAAACTGGGCAATGAATGAAAAACTCTAATGTATGTAGGTCCTGTGCTAAACACTTCACACTGACTTATATGAAACCTTGCTCCTCTGCAGGCACTTCTAACAGCAGAATTTCAGTCAGAACAGATGAAAGGCGAAATATTCAATGAGCTGTCTGCTTTGCAGATGCAGTTTTGTTATTGCCAATCTTAATGCTTGTAATGGGAGAAAGAGGTGGCAAATAATCAACTAACAGCACACACAGCTCTGGTAGCAGGAATTTCAGTGGGTGGCAGAGCTGATGAAATGTTCGAAAATAGGCTTGGGAAACTTTAAGCGTTTCATGTCACAGGGCTCAAAACTTAACCATTTTTCATCTTTGTCAACATTTCCATGACTTTCAGTCAGAAGTTCATAGTAAATGTATGGAATATTCATGTTTGGAAAGAAAATATATTTATTGTACTGTAATTTTGCACATGCATAGTACATAACATTTTCATATAGATTCATACTATTAGACCATACTGTACTGCATATTGTTCGGCTTATCCCTGGTGTATGGCCTACCCCCTCAGAGTTAATTCATCAAATCACTCCAGAGATACCTCTCATTCTATTTTCCCCTCAAAAGCAACTCCCTAAAGATGTGAATTAACTAAACTATTTTCTTCAGAAGTTTCGTTGTTCTCCAAACCAGTCAGCTTGTAGAGGAGGAAAGGATCAATTCAAATGACCTAATTACAGGACTAGGGCCCTAATTTATGAAAAGCTTACAAGAGCTACAACATGCTACAGCAGCATCTAACCATGTTTTTCACATTCTTTTGCTCTTCAACCAAGGACTACTGTTACAGTGTTCCTGCCTTTGACCCCTTCCTCACAGTTTTGGTTCCAGTATATTGGGCCACGTGCTATTTGGACTGGAAGTTCTTTGAAGAATGAGCTGTATATTCCTTAACAAACCAATGATGTATTTAATAGAAACAGGAAGTAGCTAACAGGCAAGAACTAGTATCGTTGAGACTTTCTTTTTTTAAGCATTCTACAGAAGCAGCTACCATTAATTCTGAAGAACCTGTTTCTGATTTTATCTTAATTATAATATTTTGTTTGGTTGGATTTTCTTTTGTTGGTGGGTTGGGGTTTTGATCATTTGTTTGGTTTTGATTTGTTTCTGTTGCTTTTCATACCTGACATCTGTCTGGAATCTTTAGTCTGTACAAAAGTTACATTGCAAGCACTTACCTCAGTCAGCAGATACTTACACAGTGCATGTGTATGCAGAGACATTCCACTGGTTCCACTGGCATCAGTCCACATGTGTACAACTGTAAATGACATGAAAAAAAATCTAGCCTCTGATATGAAAAGGGCTATTTATGCACTTTCACAAAGGACAAAAGTCTTATAACTTTGGGTCTATACAGAAATGAGACACAAATATGTTAGCGAAAAGCCCCAAGTTTTCTAAATGTAGATGAGCACAGATTAAGAAAGCAGTAATTAATTTCCTTTGACCTCAAGCTGAAATTCCTTTCTAAAGCTGTCATAAAGAGAAAGAGGCCAGAGAAAAGAAGTGAAACTGTGTAACAATGCAATTAAACCCTTGTAATGAGGTCAGCCATTGGACTTGTTGCAACTGATATCATTATAGCAATGAGGAGGCATTATACGATGGCCTGATTTTATAAAGGATTCTTTTTTTTTTTTTTTAACTCTTTACCAGTCAGAAATGTATTCTATAGCATTATAAAACAATTGTTGCTAGCCACCAGAGGAGCAGACACATGCTTTCTGGTCTTACTATCATTATTTCATAAGTTCTGGCAATGAACACACGAGAAAACTCAACAACGGTGGCATAGAGGACAACTTCAATACAAACAACTCTTCACTCACATACTGAGTCATAACTGCTGATAGAAGCTACCTCTCAGAAAGCGACTTCACACTCTCCAACAATGGGAACAAGTAACTTTCAGCATTAAACCAATCGCATTAAAAAAAAAAGGTGGTTAAACAAGATCTTAAGTTCCCAACATTCTATCCTGCTTCAAACCATCACCTTCTGCTTGTACAAAGTATTGGCAGACTGTTATGCTGGCTGCTGCAACAGTCCACCTTTGTTTTCTCCACACCTGGTTAGCAGCAAGTTCAGATATGTTTCAATAGGTGCTGCTTGCTAAAAAAAATACTAAAAAAAATACACTGACAATTAGTGATAGGTAACACTTAACTCATGTGAGAGCTGTCCTCTGAGAAAATATGAGCAAACTTGTAGGAGTGACCTGAACCACAAAGAATCCTAAGTAGTCCCAATCTCACTTGAAACTTGTTTATCCACTGAGAGTGTTGAGAAAAGATTTTGCTCCACTGGAATAGTAAACGTTGGTTTCATGTTGTCTGCAAGCATCTTATGCTTTGATTTTCTGGCTAAGCATCAAAAATAAAAACAATCGTGAAACTCAAATTTGGGCCCTGATTCAAGGAGAATTAGGTGGATAATACTTTGCATAAATCTTTCATTATATAAACAAAAAGGTTTTGAAGTGGAAACTTAAGGACATGTACCTTTTCTAGAAGGGATGTCCTAAGTATAGGGCCTGCAGATGATCTGTCTTATTACTTCTCTGACTCACTTGGATCCCCTGCAATTGACCTCACATTACCCACTTCCTCAGCAACTATCCAGTAGAGTGGTAAATAAGAAGTTGCAGTTCTTCCTTCAGCATGTCTTATACAAGTGATTCCTTCTCCGTGCTCCTAAGATGGGGCTTGGGTCCCCATATTTAAGAGATAGATCAGGTTCATGAATACAGAATGGCTGGAGGAAGTTCATCTTCTCAACACACTTCAATCATTCTTTTTCTCTATTTCCATATTTATTAGTGTCCTCTTGCTCAGCATGCTGGTTCCTTACTTGAGATGCTTTGCAATAGCATATAGAATGTGCATACATACTCAGAGGAGGAAAAGTTAAAGGAGAAACCTGTTTGATTATTGGAGCCTTCATTAGTCGTGCCATATTTAGTCCTTTAAAAAAACAATTGTAGTAAGCCCCAAAATGAATAAACTAGGGCATTTATATAACGCATAGAGAACAGATGTTTGTTTGAAGAGTCTGTTCACTGACTTCAATGTGGCAAGTAGATTTCAGGCTTCAGTTCCCTTTTTCTTGAGGCTTTAGTTCTGGTCCCAGAAAATGTCAATGAAAATATGAAAGCATAAAAAAGAATTTCAAACTGATATCGAGTATTTCCAGCTCTTCCCTCCACATTCCTCAAACTGCTCAGCTTAAACTTGAAACAAAAGTTTCAAGTACCTTTTCTTTTTCTCAAGAAGTTCACCATCCCCTGTGTGCATATCATACCTAAAAAAGTCTGATTAGGACATCGCTTACTCTTTGGAAATAAAGAAAAGGCAAAATTGTCTTGCACTTAGAGGACTGATTTACCACTTCACATCCCTTTCCTTTTACTCATGCACTGAGTGATCATGTGTAATTTACTCATGTTCCTCAGTTTCCCCTCAGCAAGTATAATACTGACCTCTGCAGAGAGCTGCAAGCTTTCTGTTAACCTCTGAGTTAAGTGCAAAGCCATAGCATTATTAAAGATATTTTAAACTGAGACAGCTGAGTGATGTCCTATAAATTGTCATTTCTCCTCAAATGCTCCACAATATAATATTTCCTCCAGAAATGCATTTATTATTTAACACTTTTCTGTGAAAGGTTTCTTTTACATTGCAAATGCCCAGAGTTCTTTCATAGGTCTTAGACTATTGACCCTTTACCTTAAAACAAGCTATTAATGCTTAACGCTGTTATTAGTATTCAGGAAAGTAATGACTGGTACTAAAATGGAAATGTGCAGTAAAAACACCTTCTATTTTGTAAAATAATTATGTAGCCTAATAATTATTTCATATGATTCCTTTTGATTGATAGGGAAAGGGCACCAAGAAGTTTGGAATCATGATTCTTTAAGGTCTACATTCAAATTGCAGCCACCAGAACCATTGTTTCCAGCAGTTACATCTTATAAGAACTGCAGCAGGATGATCCCTGATTCTGCTGGCATGAGAATTACATCAGAAAAAGGTATCCTTTAGCTAATTAGGGGTTTTTTAATTTTTTTTTTCTTTTTTTGAACAACAAGGAATTATAATTCTATAAAGGGCAATACAACATTCTTGCAATTTCCCAGTAAGTCGTTGGTACCCTGGAGGTCAAATATAGTTCAAGTCTGCAGAGAAGTGAGACTACCTACTTCCACTCTGCTGTCTTCCCACCTGACCCTAACCTGGTAAAAGCATCCCTAGTGGTGCCAAAAAGGCCTTTCTATTTTCTGCGTAGTAGCTACACTGGTCTTTCACATTTAAGGCTGCCAGATAAATGTCAAATTGCAATGTTCTTATGATGTTTAATGGGAACCAGGCTGAGAGTGCCTGAACTTGCTTCACTTTTAAGAAGTTTTTGTCACTTTGGCTGAGATGGAAAAACAAGTCTTAGATCAATAATGTACATAAATGAAATAAATTCACCGAGCTGAGCTTTAACTGACTTGCTGCTTGCTGAATAACTGGAAAACCTTCCTAACTGCATGTGTTCAGGTTTAGTACAGAAATAGCTACAAGATTATTGTTCAGTGTTTTACAAAGACATTCTAGCTCCATTCTTATCTTGAGTGGATAATATTAGAAACCTTCATAGCTGTTTTCATCACAGATTTTCAGGCTCTGAGACAGCTATTGCTGGGTGTCTCTATGCACAGAACTACTTAAAATTATTTTTGCTGAGCTTGTTTTGCTGCCAATTTTTCCTTCAAACACTGTATTAAAGTTGAAAATTATAAATTTAAGTAAGACCTATCTGTCTTGATAGATAGTATAGCAATAGATTGCAAATGAAAGGAAAACTACAGCTGTGAATAAGTAACATACATATACACAGATTATTTGTTTATAAACCTTTTAAAATAAATGTTTACATGAATTTGGAAAAAGCACTGAGAAGTCTTTCCCATCATAATGCTGTTGAAGACAGTGGCTGCTGACCTCTCTACTTTCACCATCAGATTCCTAAGCAGGGAGGTAAAAAAGCCAACGCCCACCATCGCTAAGAACTCTGGTCATTCAATTAACCTGGGAGTTGTTCAGATAGTGAAGTGATAACTGCCACAATAAAACTTCAAGACCTATTTAACAGTTGTGGAGAGAAGAGATGCTCCAGCTGATCTCACCTGAGCTATTCAGCTGTGAATGCTCTGGGTGGAGCACAACTGCTCTCCTGGATCCCTACTTCTGATCCTACATGGTTACCGAAAGACATTAGAATGCCAATAAAAACAGTAAAACACCAGCAGGATCATCAGTAGGAGCAGCAGCTGGCCAGATACAAGAAAAGAAATAAAATGTACCATCTGAGGGTAATCAAGGGATTAGTTATGACTCATGAGCCACAACTCCTTTCTGGACAGACTCCTGCTTTGATCTAGCTGCATATGGTCCTTTGCACTACTTCTGTACTAGAAAGAGCAAAAAAAGAAACACAGGAAGTAAGCATTAAATAGAAGCAGCAGGTGTGAGATATTCAGAGCTATTTATATATTAACTACTTCGGGACAATTAGCTGGATTTAGTATTACGTATTTTACTACATAATTAAAATTCACTTAAGTATTTACTTTTGTAGAAGAGGTTCAAAAATTAATAAATAAGAACATCATTCATTTACCTATGACTTTACGTAGGATGCTAGTAAGGCCAATAAGAGATAGGGTAAAGGATATTTCAAAGGTTTTATGAATATTTTGTCATATTTCTCTTAATAATGTTGCAGTACATATTGAAAAATGATAAGAGCTGACTGATTTCAAAGCCGGTCTTTTTAGCTTTTATTAGCTCTAATTATTTTGAGTTTTAAGATATGGGGGAAAAAATTGGTCATTAGCTGTTTAGAAATTCCTTGCAGATCTTGGGTGAATAAACTCTTAGAATACTTATTCAGTGAATGGAGATCTCTAAAGTTTAGGAAAGGAAGTTTCCAGATCTCAAATCCTTTCAATTTCTGTTATCAGAATCCTCTTACATGTCTGTGTTTTGTTTTGTTTTTTAAGTGATTTTACTGTTTTCAGGGTTCTCTTTCTTGTACATCCAAGAATTGCACTTACCCTCTTGTACTGTTTGCTGTTCAATTAGGATTATCATGACAACTTCAGAAGTTCACCCCTTACAAACAGAATCATTGATTACATAACATTACTCTACCTTTACAAGTAGATAATGCAATGTAATCTCCATAAAACTACATAACGAACTCACTCTTATTGTCATTTACAAATTGTAACCATCAAATTCTATTTGCAGTTTTACAATTTCTAAAAAATATTTCAGAGAAGTGAATAACTTTGAGCTATAAAGATCTGCATTGAACCATATTAAAAATTGCGATTTCTCGTTTACAGGCAGATTTTGAGATCAAAAAACCAATTTTAAATCTGCTTAGTAGGGGCTACATTGATTGTGTATTGCACTTTTTTTTTTTTTTAAAGAAGACCATGCAGTATCAAACAAGTAATAATTTTTTCACTCTTTCAGAGCAACTAGTTTTACATGATAGAGTTGATGTCAATTCTGAAATGTTTAATGGCGTTATTAGCTCTGACAGTATTATGGTTTCAATTGGACCTGAAAGTAGTTCACAAATATGTAGGAGTCCTTTTTCAGTTCCATCACACACATTTCAACTCCTCCTGCAGATTACGCACTGATGCAAATGTAGATTCCAATAACAACAATATAGATATGTTACATAGATGCCAAATATATACATAGCCTATAAATAGACAGTATATATTTAGCCTCTACTTCCACTATCCTGTGAATGTAATGCCAGAGGGAATAATTAAGGGGCAAGACTGGCTGACCTAGACAGTGGCTGACCCACCCGACAGGCTTTCAGACTGAATTCTCTGGTCTGCTAAAGAAGAAAGCCTCACAAAGTGTCATTAAAGCAGCCATGGAAGACAAGAAGAGAGTTCCCTAGCGACTCTGTGATGATGTAAGTCTGTCAGAGATAGCTCAGCTATTTGCCATCACAAGGCATTTCCTGCCTCCAGTATAAGAGGACAGTCATAAAGTCATATATGGAAGGCAGTATGGAACTGAATGTAGTGACCTTGCTACCTTTGGTCTTTCAACAACAAAAGTAGATGTTCCCCTTTCTAATCAGAACCATGTAAATATGAATCTTTAGACCCTTGTGGTTTCTCACTTTGTTCTGTGGCTTTGACATACCAAGAAAATACGCCTTGATAGCCTTATTATCCAAGCAATAAATCTATCATAAGCAACAGTCTGTCAGTCTTCTACTAAATCCAATTCATGTATTGATTGCCTATTTTCAAAATTGTCATCTGTCACAACCCAGCACAAACAAGATAACTGCCATCTGTAAATATATTTGGTCTCTCTGATCCACATGTTCCAGAGTCACTCTATTGAATCTATCCCAAAAATACTGCACGGGGCCGGTATTGGTTTTTGACCAGGAGGCTCTACTTGGAGATACAACTCAGTTCATACTCGCTACTGACTAGTCATCAGATACTAAAAACTTCTGTTTGCTGATTGATACACTCTGAATGGCATCTCCAAATCTACTGCAGAGATGAAAGTCCCTGTGTCAATTCATTAGTCACCTTCTCTTTATCACTGGGAAATGTAAAACAGTAAGTTTGCAGGAAATATATTCATTACTAGACCCCAGCTGGAGCCTTTTAAGATCAGGGATTAAAAAGCACATACACTCAGTGTTTCCAATTAGGCACAAATGCCCTTCTCTTTCTTCCTCAGCAATCATATGACTTCCTCTGGATGTGACTAAAACGACACATTTTGGCAAACTAATTCACAACTTTTTTGAGAAGATAGCTGATAAATTCATCTAATTAATTTCTATCATGAGTTAACCCCTGTTATCTTGCTCCCACAAAGACACTTTTGCAGTACCCCTTTTTACACAGCACCTCTTACCCCTTTGTGGCGTGACCTTTGCCTGTGCTCCTCCTTTGCAATTCCCAGCTCAGGGACAGAGTGTATGACATAGAGAGGAAGGTAGTCAGGTCTAGAAAACAAAAACAAAACCAGAAACTCCACAAGCCCAGTTGCCATGCAATGAAAAGTCAGAAAGTTTCCAAGATTTCTGCAGCAATCTCCAAGGCATACATCAAATCTCAGGCATAAATAGAATGAAATCTTTTTCTCACCAATTTTTTTCACAACAGTTTTATGACTGCACTTCCTTTATCTTAAGTGCATGTGTTCTTTGTCTAGTTCAAAGTCATGTGACTTATTTACATACAATCCAATTTGCTTCAGAGAAGGTCATATTTAAGGCTGCTTAGTAACCTCTCTTAAGGAAACTGTCTGCTAAATTCTGCCTTACAACTAAAGCTAAATTTCAGCAGATACTCACTCGTGATCCCAGTAGAGTCAATGAGACTTCTGCAGCTGATATCAGGTTTTCAGTCCTTGGTATACTGCAATTTTTATTTTTTTTTCCAGCAGGTTTTCTGAAGTCTGATTTCAAATGCACGCGGTTCAAAACCAAATGTTAATGCTTTTCCTTCTGGAATGTCTGACCAAACTTACTGAGGAGAAGGAACTGGTGTACAATTTTTTTCCTGTTAGTTTTATTAACAGTCTTCTGCTGCAACTTGTCTAGATGCTTTGTGACTAGCACTGGTCTTTTCTCTTTTTTCCCACTGACATGCTCTTGCCAAGGATATCATTATGACATTCTGTAGTAACAAGCATTCTTCTGTTCAAATTTATATCAATTAGTTTGGGACAGTAATTCAATTGGACGGCCCACTGGATTTTGAAAGACTTGCAACGATGTCAAAGTGGCGACCTTTTTCCTCTAGTCTCAGCCAAAAGCCATTTTTTAACAAGGAGCTCTTGAAAAGAAATGCCACTTTGATAATTAGTTATTGATCACGGACAATGCGGCGACGAATACCATCGGATTAGCCAGACGCCAGTGGGTCGTGACACGAGAGTTTCCTTATCGCAATAATCTATGAAAAAAAATATAGAATAAAGGTCATTAAGGCTTCTCTTTGGTCTGCACAACCTAGATAATTTAACTTCCTTATTAAAAAATAAAAATACCAAAACATTCGGTATGCACTTACTTTTGTAACGAACCCGTTAAACTAACTTCTGGCTAAAGAAAACGGTGGAAGTTCTATCATTATGCAACTATAATTAAAATAATTTTGATAAATTAACCTTGCTTTGGCCAGCAGTTCTACCTCACTATAACAGCATTATCTTTCCTACCCTTAAATGTCCATTAGTAAGAATTTTGGCTCTGAGCATAAAACAGAGTAGCAATTATAGACTTACAAAATAAAGGACTTTTTTTTTTGTCTAATTTAGGAAGCACTTCAAGGCCTGTCTGAAATTGCTTCATATAAGTTATTTAATGGAGAAAAAATGACCAAGAATAATTTTATTGCACTTAAAAGAGCAGAAAAGAGGAATGAATCCATTAGTTTTAGACTTTCTTTCTAGAATATTAATGAAACATACCTTTGCTGTGCAAGAACACACAACTGCCTGTCCAGTAATTCTGGCTGACTTGAGAGACTATTAGGTAAGTAATACAAGTATTTTTGAGGTGTGGGAGATAATATTACAGTCCCATTATAATTCAGTTCTTGTAACACTACAGGTAGTACCCATCCATGATTGGACTGCTTAGTACTTTACATTAATAAATAGATTATTTATAGATCATCACTTCAGATTCAGCACAGGGCTCTATTAGTTAATAGGCTTGGCTAGAAGAGTTATCAGTTTTTTATTATTTCAGTATTTCATCAAGGTAGATAAAAGCCATTATGGTCAGAAAAACAGAAGTCCAGAATGACTGACTGTCACTTAGTATATCAGAAGTCTGCAAGTCTAAAAACCAAACCCAAATTGCTTTGTTTCTCATCAGGCAGAATTATTTTCTTATAAACTGATGACTAATGATACTTAAAGTGGTGTAAGTGATTTGATGTAAGTCAATGTCCCCTAAATTGTTAATATTTTATCCACTTACTATTGAATCATTTCTGTTTGTTTCAGCACAGAAAATGAAGATAAGGTGGACACTGAGACAAGAAAGTTCTCCCAAACTCAGAACTCTTTCATGTTGGTTTGAAGTCATATTGATGGGGAAGTGTGAAAAGAACCTCATTTTATTAGACTGATCAACTTGTCAGGAACAGAATATTAATCTTATCTTATATTCAATATTATTTTGTAAAGTTCATTGTTAATTCAATGCCACTTTATTGTTATTATTAAATTATTAAATTACTAATATTTTAATTCATGACAAATTTATTTTTTGAAGGCCTTCCAGAGATTCGTTTTCATACCATACTCTACATGAAAACATTCTAAAAATGTATTTGAGGTAACAATTAGAACAGTTACTCATTAGCTTCATAAAGGTAATCGGTTTGAACTTCCGTGATTTGAAGGTTACTTCAGTTTATTGCTATGACTGCATGGAATACAATCTTAAGCAGGAAACTGCGACATCATTTGAAGCTGAGGGGACAGTGTGGCCACCACAAAGGCAACATGACACAAATGTTTTGCTGTAGGTGAATAAGGATAATTCTGCAAGGTCGATGTTTCTTCACCTTTTTCAGCTGCTATTTTGCCATTAGAACTTGGAAATATAACTCACTTTGAGGTGGCTAGTTTTCTGCCTATCTATTGCACACGGCTATTTTATGGTTCAGATTAAGAGCATTAAAAGATTAATTGCAACACCACTCTGAGCTGTAAAGAGAGAAATCTGAAGCACTCCAGCTGACAGCATACGGATGGTTTCTGTTCTTCCCATTCTTCCTTAGGTAAGTACAAAATACCTGTTATCACCTCCTTCAGGGAGCCGATAGCACCCTTCTTTCACTAGATAGATGAATACGTCCGTCCTCTTATTTAACCACTGTAATTTATGACTGAGAGTTCACACTGCATAGTGTAAGAAAGATCCATAGTGTACACACACACATAGAGGGTCCCTTCTTGTGAGCCCAAGAAAATGACAGACTATTCTGGTGCAGCATACCTGTCCGGTACCCAACTCAGTCTATCTCATCTGGTCTTCTCTGCTTTTTAATTACTGGATCCTGAATATTTCAGAAACCTCTCTCTTTCCTGACATGCAGACAGGACGTAGAGGGACAGTGGATCTGACTTTTCTAATGGAGAAAGATCACGAATGCAGCAAGACATTTGTCCTTCCTGACCACCGTCTATAATCTCCAGAACTCTTCTGAACAAGACATTGATACAGATATAATTATCTTTAAAATAAAGGATAATATACATCTCTTTAGCTGAGTGTACATCCTGTAATCTTGTCTCAGTTAATCACAAGGCAATGGCAAGAAGACTGTCTGTCAGACTGGTTGTTTGCATAGATACCATGGTGATGGGCATGTGATAAGATACGATTTATTTTTACAACAAGGCAATAACTCTTACTTACATATTTCCCCCAGGGTGTTCTGAGGACTAATCTGTTAGTGTTTGCTCAAATCTGTAAAAGGCCATATAAGTGCTAAGTATTATTATTATTACCTTATTACGGTATTGACTTTTACCACATTGAACTGCAGTACTTTCCTCTACTTAGGTGTAATATCACCATGGAGTGTTTATACTCCTGTAATGTAAATGTTTCCTTTTGAAGGTGAGTTGAATCGCTTATTGTTACGTGTGACCCACAATATAATTTATTTACATGAGCCAGGAGACTCTAAAAATACATTCTAGGGACCCTTCCAGTTAGACTCACACTATTACATTCTCAGTTTGTCCTGAACATTGTTTGTTGACATGCATTTCCGAAAACCTGTTTGGCCAATTCATACAGCCCTCTAGGGCCCTGTGTTTTGCTGCACCAGTAGGCATGCTGTCATTACTTTGGCACTGAAATATAGCTCACTGTAAAAGCTGGGCTGCTATTCTGTTGCTGAATTCACCTGATTTGGAAGTGTCTAGCCTTGTCCTGAGAGCAAAGACTTTGCAACTGTACAAAGTCCAGTCTGTGGTCTTGTGCACTGATTAACACTTAAACCAAGTGCCAGCTTTCTCTCCCACATCCTTGCAAAAGAAAAACCAAACCAAACTAAACCAAAGCAAAACAAAAAAACAAAGCACAAAGCCACCTGATCTGTCAAGTTTGCTCTTAGTATCCATATTCCAAGCTGACAGACATACACTCTCCTCCTCCCCAGCCCTTACATCTGGATCAACGGGGACAGGCTTTCCACCCCTCAGAAGATTCACTTACATTAAGTGGCGAGGTGGAAGCAGTGAATGAACAATAGACGGCTGTCAGGCTCGACAGCAGGGCATGGATGTATGAGCGTGGAGCTGACAGCGAGGGCCTCAGAGGGTAAACTGCTTTGCTGGAACTAATTAAACAGATGAAATTATTACATGAATATGCAGATGTTGTTTACATTTTACCATATGGTATTATTTCAGGTAATAACTCGCAGGAGGATCCCTTCCTCTCATCAAGAGGAAATGAGTTGAAAAGGAGGCTCCGCGTGTCACCTTTCAGTTGCTAGGCAGACATTGATATGGCAGTCTTCTCTTCGAGTCACAGGGAAACTCTTCTCCCTTTAGCTATATAAAACCAAAGAGGATTTGCATTCTTCCTACACTGCAGTGCTGGATGAGATTATCTTTTTTTAAGCGTAAGTGTTGGGGTTGCAACATTTTTTCCATTATGCACAGAAGGCATGCACTTTCCCAAATGTTCATTCCCAATGTGTGTTTTACAACTGAGATGCTGCCAACCCAATAGTCCATAGGTAAGAACTGACAGATGTGTCCAAATATGTAGAGGCTGGAAGCACGACACTTCTGCAAAGCCTGACATGTGGCTGTGCTGGTTAGCATTTACTGCTTTGCTAACCTGAAGTGTTGATAACAGAAGCATTTCTTTTCAATAAGTTTCCATTCATCATACTGAAAAGGCTGCTCTCTAGAATTATGGAGGCACAGGACTACCATCTCCAACACTACAAAAATTACTAATTGTATGTATTTAGGACGCGCAGTCAGCTAGAATATGACATGACTAAATTGCTGTACAACTCAAAGATACATACTGAGAACAATCACCACCGAACAGTTCTGAAAAGTGTTAACTACAGAAGCATGACAGTGATGGACCATAGTCAATGCAGTGCTGGCACAGCCTGTTTAGAGAGCTGCTCATTACTATATACATTCAGAAAGGATAAATGTGGAAATGTAGTTGTGCTGTATGCATCCAGTCAATTATGAAAACATGTCCCAAATTTTGGACAAAAAAAATATAGATGTAGCTGCTGAACAAGACTAATGTTCCTAGCTGGTACGTGGACTGACTGTATCGATTTTTCCCTAAAGACTCAGGTACTAGATATGTTTTTATAGCTCATGGGTAAGGAATAACGCCAAGATACATCACCACCGCATTGACAGGCTGGTTGCACATTGCCACTGATACATTTGGCTTCCAAATTTCTTTCTCAGGTACATCATTTCAATAGATTATTAGGGTCACTGGTGACCTATATCATTTAAGTTGCAAAGACATGATGTAAATGGAGCAAAATGTGGTCTTGATTCAAGCTATTATACTGTATTTTTGCAATAAGATAAATATTTTCTCTTCACCACAATTTCCCCTGTAAAAATACCAATGACTAGCCAGTATAACTGCCTCTGGCCATTCTGAGAGTATGAATTTAAAAAAAAATTGTGTCTCCTTGACTTAGAGATAGACAGCTTTATATGGAGTCAGTGCTGTAAGTTCAGAAAGGATTCCTTTGATTTTGTCTTCTAACGTTTAGCAATGTAACATATATATCAAAACAAACCAGAACAGATCACTTTGTATACATTCCCTTTGGAGAGGAGGTGAGAAGACAAACACAGAACAGATGTTAGTCATGCTTAATGTACTACTGAAGGGTACTTGGATGCTAAGGTGATGATGGCAAAAGAAATGAATAGAGTCTTCCACAACTGCTATTCCTAGCTGAAAAAAATGAAGAGAGGAGTGCTTCATTCCTCTGCTCAGCAATGCACCACCTAACAACCAAACACTGAAGGTAAGCACTCTGGATTTTCCTCAGGAAACTAGCACACAGAACAGTTACTACTTATTACTGATTTGTTTCCACTTTTCTCTCCTCATTTGGTATTGTTGAAAGCTGGCTTTGATCACTCAAAAACACATTCCTACACAATAAATCAAATCAGTGCAGCAGTTAGGAAACATTTCTGTAAATTCCTACAGATTATTTTGTCAAAGCGTTTGCCTTCTTTTATTCATTATATCGCAGTGTTATTATATGAATCATATATTATACAAAGAAATCTTGTTTTAGAAAACTACTAATTTTTTTACTAGAAAATAGTACTCTGGGCTGCAGATTTTTTGCTCATGCAGGAGGTCAATTTATCTCATCCCCTCCTTATACTATTCCTTTCCTGCTAATAAAGTCACCAAACTGTGGATTCGAGAGTTTCGATCTCTGGTGATGAAGCTCTGTGTCTGCTCACAATGTATCTATATTTCCTGGTCCAACTAAAAAGAGCCTGGGGGCAAAAGGCAACGGCATGGAAATAAATTCAAGAACTTCAGTATTAGAACAAGAGAAGAACTTGCTGCGAGTGATCAGAGCTGTGGACGAGGGAACAAATGAAACAAGAAGTGCTACAACAGGAGCTGAGAATGTCCTGTTGTTGGCATCACAGGAGGTGGAGAGCGGCTGCACGCAGATCACTGAGCAGGCACTGCCTGAGGCTGCTACTGCTGAGCAGAAATCATGATACAGATATTATTAATAACTGTATAATGGTACTCAGAGGTTTTTCGATGGTGTTAGAAACAGCAAATGAGACAGCAGATGAGTCCTGGAGAACAAGGTTCTCCCTCGTCCCTTATCATCATTTCCCATTTACCTCCAAGACAGACTTTCTACAAGTCTGTATTATTTAATTACTGTATTCAATGCTCTACATGTTGCATAATCTGAACATAGACTATGTAAGTAACGTGTAAATACAAGAACATACATATACATATCTAATATTCCTAAAATTCACATTTTTCTTAATTCTATTCACTTCAACAATTAATCATGACCATTCACTGGACCTTTCATCCACACTCACTGTATAAAATCCTCTGTCCAGCCTTCTGGTTATCACGCTATTCCTTTAATATTATCGTACCACTCTCCTCAGCTCATTGTCTGGGTATTGTGAGGTCATGTGGACAACATTGTCTGGAAAATGTCCAGAACATCAGTGTTACAGAAATAATAGAAAGAAGATCAACTTTGCTTTTATATATTCTTATTCTAATCTTCCTCTACCAAGAAATCATTCCACTTGGCAGCCACAAACATGCAAACACGGCAAGACATACAATTAAAGGCAGCATGTTCACCAAGCATCTGTGAAACTTAGCTGTGACTTCTTACCTCTACCAGAAAATACCAGTGAACAAAAGGCAGCACGATGTCTATTTATTTTCTTAACAACAGACTCCGTTCCAGGATTTTGTACTTTAGCTTGTTGCCACCTGATGTTTAATCTTTCTCTGGTGCATCCAAAATAAAGTAAATTGAGTCATAGCAAATATGGATTTGGCCTGATGTGCTTTGGATGAAGGCCCAAACCTAAGAGAATAAATAATTCAGAAAACTTTGCATTCTATTGCACACTACTGTGTATTCTTGAAATGGAAAACCCACGGTTGTGTGACATTTCACTTCATGAGGATCTGTTTGTTTTAAAGAGGAAAAACTAATACCAGTCCTGGAATCATACCACATTGATTTCCATTGTAGTTTTTCATGTTAATAGACAAAGATTTGCCAACTAGGATTGGTTTTGCTATTTCTTTTTTTTTTTTTTTTTTCCAAATTTTTGTTGTTGTTGCTATCCAGGGGGAAAGAAAGACGCTTTGGGTTTTATGTATTACGTAGAATTGTTTTACAGGTTGTGCTAAATTCACAAAGCAAAACAAAGTATCTTTTTATTGCCTAAAATATCATTCTTAAAATTTCAAAGTCTTTTCGTGGTTACATTTTGTTTTTCCTTCAAGTGAAAGAATCTTAGATTCCTCCATTGAAAAGATATTTCTTACACTCTCTGGGGAGGACAGAGGGTTTAAGATGTGAAGTAAGAGATAGTCCAAAAATTGCAAATATAAGAAAAAAAGATTTAGAAGTATTTTCATTTAGAGAGAGGTTTAAGGACCAGACTTTGTTTGGAAGCCCATAAATCACGGCTCCGAATATTTCAGTAACCCCATCCTGCAAAGAATTCCACACACGGTCCCATGGAAACTCTCCAAGGAACCTGCCAACACAACCCGGAGGAAACCCAGGGCTTTTCTTTTGTAGAGTTCAGTCTTGGAAGGAGCTAAAGGCCGGATGTCCGGGAAACTAAGTCAGGGTTACAGGAAGCATCTGTTCACCTGCCCTTGGGCATAATCAGCTACTCTGTGAAAGCTGCTTTCCAAGAAAGCACCAGTGATAGAGTCAGAGAAATGCTTCACAATTGCTTGATGTTTAGTTCCAAATAACTTGAATTAACGGTTGTGTCCTACATTTCTTTTTGGGGTAGAATATTGTCAAAAGGTGAAATAAAGACGTAGGAAGTGAAGTGATCTGCTTTTTAGTAACCATTTTACTAGCCTCTGGCATCCTTCTTGCTGTTTAAACTGAAATTCTGCTTGTAAAGATTACTAAAAATTCTCCACCGAGACAAAAATCCATATAGAATCACACGTCTGAATAGTTGCAATGTCCATTTCACTCTGAAAAACTTTATTTTAGGAATAGTCTAGAAGATTCTACAAAATCAAGAACAGCAGAAGGTTGTAATCTAAGCAAGATAAGAGGGAAAGTCTGTCCATTGCTCACAGCCATATGACATGCTCTAGGGGAGCATAGCATGCAGCACAGGTATTATTCAGGCAATGGCACTGAAAGTCCCTCCATGCCATCCCCAGTATCTCCATGGCTCACCTCAAAAGGTTTTTTATCTTAAATTTTGTTGCTGAGAAAAAGAATCCACATACATACCAATACACAATCAGTGACTTCTTATGTGCTAATCCCTTCTCCTTCCCTTTCTGAATATTATCCTTCCATCACTGGTCTACACAAGGTCCAGCTTCCCAGACCTGCAGACAGCAAAACTCTAGATATGTTTTTCCATCCAATTGGAATTGTTTAACCTCATCAGAGATAATCATTCAACCAAGGTTAGCTGTCGTACCTACACATTCCTTACTTTGCCAGTGTACAACTACATAAACAAAAACAAAACACAACCTGTATGTTTTTGAACACTGCTGCATGCAAATACAGCACATACTTTAAGACTGAATGAAAAGCTCTGCGAACAGACACAGGCACTCTTCAGCTGCAGAAGCACTACCAGGAGAGCCCAGAAGCCTCACTGACCTGGCATTTGGTTTAGCAGAGTTGCTATTGTGCTGACTTTTCAGGGCAGAAAACAAACTCTCAGCCCCTTTTGTGTGCAAAACCACAGTAAACACAAGCCTTTGGAGATCATGTGAAAAACATTTCCAGTGTGAAAATGTAAGAAAATCTTTGTGCTACTGCACAACAGAAATCTGTATAAAGACTTCTCTGCATGAAGGACGTGTAACTGCAAAACTTTTCAAGCTTAAGCTTTAGCACAGGCAGCCACGTTTCACTGGAAACCACATATTTGTTTTTCATTGGGTACCACTCTCTGCTCTGTGCCACACAGAGTATATCTTTGAAATTACCTGAGTACTGATTACATATACGTACTGTAACTTCGGGACAGTTGCACAGGTCATCAGTAACTTGCACAGAAGCCATCCTCCTTACCAGTTTTTTTCAAACAAGCTTCCAAAAGAAAAAAGTATATTTTTTCACAGAAAGAAAGAAGTGCTGAAGAGATTGCTATCATGTTTCTACTCATATACAATCACAAATACTATAAAAATATTTCTGTATTCTACATGCTAACTAACGTAAATGTTTCTGCTTTGTCAGCATCCACTCAATTTTAGATTACATTTTGGCATTTCAGGCAAAAGACATTCGGGAAAAAATGGAACTGAGGAAAAAGTAATATGATTAAGACAATTTATATTTGTAACAGTTGTGAATGTGCTTGCTAATTCTTTGATAAGTTCTTGTTACCTTTCACTTCCCAAATGAATCTACGCAAGCATAAAACATATTGGAGGCAGATGCTGCAGCAGATGAATGTGCTTGCCAAGTGGTGTTTTGTTTGGTTTGGGGATGTTTTTTATTTTTTTTTCATCCAGGTATTCTTAATCTATAATGTTCTGGGAAACAAATTAATACAACTTTTCTTAATTTTTGCCGTTCTTTTTCTCGTCTTTATGTTAAGCCTCATCTCACAGCCTTTACTCAGATGAGAAATATCATGTACTCCAGTGACACTACAAAAAATAGCTATAAGCTTCGATGAGCTGCAGAATCATATCACACTTGAATCGATCCAGTGAAGATTTGCTCTTGATCTTCCCAACTTTGAAACGTTATACTGGAATATAATAAAACAAGAAAAATCTATTTCAGGACAACCAATTTTAAAACTGAGCAACTTACATAAAGGAATCCAGCATCCACACTGTTCTATTCATTCTTAGGGGTGACAAACACCTAGAAACCTTTATGTTCACTTATTACCTTAACTGCATCTTTTTTCTGGTTTTATACTCTCCCATCACCCAAAAAATGGAATATTTTTTTCCTTAAATTAATTGGATATGGGTTTCATGTTCTCTCTGATATTCACTTGTTTTACTTCTTAGAAGTCTCCGACTGTGTTAGTAGTTTTTAAGCTATAGAGTTCGTTCACTTTTATGGTTATCACCTTCGGAAATTCAGAAGGAGTTGGTTGACTACATAGTGAACACAGAAAAGGACACCAACCTCATGCATCATTTTTGTAGGTCATTCTTATTTTTGAAAGAAGTGAGCGTACACGCATGTACATGCATGCATCTTTATAAGAACACGCATGTAAGCAAACAACAGTGTCATACAAAAAGACTAGAAATGTTTGGGAGCTCAAAAGCAATATCTTTTCCCACTAAACTGCTTTATTACTGTCTTTCCCTCCCTCTTGGGCATATGTTCAGCTGAGACTAGGCCAAATTGGCAGTCATTTTCAAAGTGCTTGGCAGGCCCATGATCCCTGGGAGTTTTCAGCTGACATCTTTCTCTCAACCAGTCTATGCAAGGGTCAGTGGGAGACCTGACTCTCAGGCCCTGGCTTGCTCTGGCTGTGTCATGAGTCAGGACCAATATAAATTAAAACCTTAAAGCCATACTGTGAAGGCATTCTTTACCCCCTGAGGTATTTTTTTCCCTGTGACAGATTGCCTTTCTACCAGTTTCCTATTTTTCTTTTCGTGGATAATACATGTTCCTTTGAGGTGGAAAAAGGGTGAACAACTGGCTAAGAGAGAGTTAAACACCTACCAAATTTTTCATATTTTTGGTAGATTTGTTGATGCTCAACAAGCAGTAGTGAAATAATAATAATACTAGGGGCTGCTTATCACTTACAAACAATAGTCCAATGACAATATTCACACTGACGGAAAAAATGGGAGTAGAAATTAATAGTGACAGTCCTGCAGGAAACAAGGAAGAAATTGGATACCAAGTTATAAAATACAGACTAACCCAATAGGCACATGCTGCTGTTATTATATTAATATTGTTAAAAATATCAAAGCACTTTAAAAATGGAATTGTACTGTAGGTAGATGGACAGTATTATTTCCACATTCTTTTAAATAGAAATTTTCACTCCTTGTTTGGCTTGAAGGCATGGATGTAATTTGTTGCTCAAAAACCACTAGCTGAATGCTGTGAAAAATAAGACTCGGGATTAAAGTCTCCCCATCTGAAGGACAGAATCAGGCTACACTAAGAGTTCTGTTATTAACAAAACCATCTGAGTCACTGCAGATATGGATTCCACTGATGTTGTTCAAAAGTGGGGTGGGCCATGTTTATTTAGTTAGTTAGAGAACAGGGAGAGATTGTTTTTCCTCTGTGCAAAAATAAATGGAGGAAACCTAACGAAACTCATGTAAATAAAGAAGTAAATATGAATCTCAGCAAATCTCACTCGCTGATGAACCTAATCCTGCAGCCTTGGCTCACACAGGCACAATCCCTTTGAAAAAAAGTTGCTGGATGACTACACATAGATAAAGTACCCAAGATGAGCTCTAAAACATGAAGACCGCAGTATCAGTACTGGTGACTGAAGGTGTTACTGCAGAAGCTGTTTTTTCTGTTGTGCTCATAGAGCACCCAGCATGGTGGAGGATGAGTCCTGACGTATACCGAAGAATCTGAATAATCACAGTGCTTCACAGTAGCATTATTTCGTCTGAATTCAGGGGACTAGGCTTCAGATACTGTCAAGAGAGGGAACAGGGTGCCCAGGGAGGTGCAGAGGAACAAGACTGTTGTACACATAGCTCCTCCTTCAATCCCCACGTGGATGCAGTGAAAGGTCGCTGCTTGTGCTTCTCTCCCCTCTGAAATGTCTGTACCCATGGCCAGGTGAAGGAGGTGATACAAACAAGGGCCTCCCCAGCTCAGCACAGAGCTGTGTGCCACCCTGATTCAACTGACCAAAAGACCTGCTCAAAACCTACAAAGCAATGTGCTCCATTGCCCCAAAGCCTGTTTTCACCATTCTTTTTCATTTGATTACAAACAAAAATATCTGTTCTCTCAAAGCGACTTCAAGCAAAGTCACCAGCCTGTTTCTTTCAAGTGAGTTTCTCACTGCGAATAATTTCAATCTCTGTTTTTAGTAACAACGCATTTCCTCCCACTTCAGCTTTCTCTCAACACTCAGTGAGCCAGACCTTCATTTTCTGCCAGACACCCAGCCTTGACTTAATAAGCAATGGGGGTAAAATATCTACTCTTTACATGTTGGGTATCCTGAGGTACATACAAGCGTCGCTCAAAGATGTGATAAAGTAATCTAAAGCTGGGCCCAGCCTGCCAGTTCAGGTCTAAAGGGATTTGATTCAGTGTCAAAACCTTTGGCTCAGGAGGTCACCCTCTCTTCTTGCTTTTCTTATAACAAAGGCAGAGGGTTGCGGGGGGAAGGGCTTCCTCTTCTTTTTTTTTTTTCCTTTTTTTTTTTTTTTTTTTTTTTTTTTTTTTGGTCTTGTGAATTCATCAACTGTTGTTTGTTGAGCAGCGGGCCTTTATTCAGCCTACTGAAACATTTTCATTAGATGGAGGCCTCTGAAGTGCGCTAGCGGCTGGGACCGCGCGAGTACAAAATCTTAGGCCTCTCCAGAAGCCGGCTGATTGAAATCAGCACTGTGTCAGGGGCTGTCATATCTCAGAAAAGACATAAAACACACGGAAACATCAATAAGCAACAAGCCTCTGACAGCTCTGAGACATTCCAGCTGACAAGAAGAGAAAAGGGGTAAGGTTAGGGCTCATGGGGGATATTTAAAATGCCTAACAGCCAGCCGAAGTGTTGGCAGGCTTCAGGGAGGCCCAGAAAAGACAAGATAAAGTCTATCAGGTTATCACCTGGTTCGAGACGGATCCCTCACAGCAAGGCCACGGGGATGAGACAACGACACAATGGCTTTTTTTTATTATTATTATTATATTATTTATTTTAGAATGTATCGGAAAACAGGCTGCATTTACACTGAGGTTACCCAGACAACGTTTGTGTGGGAGAAGATTAAAAAAAAAATGACAAAAAAGGAGAAGAAATGTAAAAGAGGGAAGACAAAAAGAGAATCCTGTGAGTTAAAGAATTCTGCTTCCAGCTACCATGTACAGAAATCAAAAAGGATTAACAAGGTTTTTTTTTCATTTAATTTCCTGTACACCAGACGCTTTTGTTAAGAGATCAGAGATATTGCTATTTATTGAATTTTTAATATGATCTTTATTAAAAGGCAGCACACATGTTTGGTTTTCTTTCTTTTTTTCTTTTTTTAAACATATATGGGTATAAAAATGAAAGCACAGGAATGAACCACGGTTGTTTGATTTTGGTCTTTTTATATTATGGTGATTCAGACTTATTTAAATTTTAAAATAATAAAAACCCAGACCACATGGAAATGGCACCTCATCTTCCTTTCAACTCTGATCTATTCTGTAAAGTAAGCAATGGGCCCAGTGCATTATTTTGACCAATCAGATAATGAATTCTTCCCTTAGAGTTGGTATAAGACCAAGAAATAATGTGCATAGCCAAGTGAAAAGGGTTATCTGTAACATTTTTAGATTACAGCTACAAAACATATTTTGCTCTGGAAGAGCCAAGATTGCTGGAGAAGAACCTGTTATGCTCACTCATTTACTGAACACACTAAACCATTCTTCCCAGTGACAACAGCAATAGCAGTTCTGGCTTCCCCTTCCTTAACTGTTTGTTATGACAAAAATATGACAACTTCTCAAGGTTAGGCTTAGTGCTAAAATGAGTAGCATGATAATAAAAAAAAATATATAACCTGGTCAGAAGGCTTTACTCACTTTTGTCTATCTGCATCTCTATAGTTTTTGAACTCGTGACTATTTTCTGCAGTCATTTACAATGCAGACCAGACTCAGAAATCATGTAATATCTGACTTGATTCTTTGATATTCTGCTCATATTGGTGTAAATCCATAGGATTCAAATGAGTTTTACTGTATATAATTATTATTGTGCTAGCCCGAAGCCTGAGGTTCAAATACTTTCCTCTGCTGGACTTCAGCCCTGTATGACCTGTGAGCCACTTGGTCTTTTGACATAACATGAAACTGGAGCTGATGGACCTCAAGAGCCCTAGTACATCATGTTCAATTTTTTTTCTGGCAAGGCTTTCCCTTTCTGGCACGCCAACAGGATTTGCTGTGCCTGAAATCCCATATCCCTTTGTGATAGACACTGTTGGGGAACTTCTCAGTAGCAGTCTTAAAAATTTTGTTAACCACATCACAGAAGTGCAGACAAACAAGAAGGAAACTACTTAAGCAACCACAAAGAGCCAGAAACCATCCCACACAACGCTCTGGGGAAATTCCAAAAACTAGCCAACAGACTGAACATTTCTTCCTCTCATCTACAGGTTGCTGCTGCAAAGCATTGTGAGCACAGACAATGAACTTCACCTTCCAAAATGTGAACTGAGAATAACTGTTCTTTCCTGTAGTGCTTGCTTGTGAAGACAAATTAACTGTAAAATTTGAAATCACTGGACAAAGTGTTGCACAATTTAGATAGAGGAAACACATACAGTCCTCTGCAGTGTCTCTAGCAATAAAACAAAAGGTCAACATTGGTTTAAAGACTTTCTACTCCAGCATACAGCAAGAGGCAAGGTCAGCATAATAAATAATCAAAAGAAGACAGGCAGAGAGTACAGTAAAATGAATTAACAAAAAATATTCTACACCACTATCACATCTAAGAAACAAAATTAATAAGATATCAGCAATTCCTACTTAGAAAAGACACAGTTTTTCCTCGATTTGTTGGAAGTGCATATTCTGCTGGCTAGCATAGCACAAAGTTACGAACAGGAGAGGATGCGTATCACTTAGGTTCCTTTCATCAGCCTTTGAGATCAAAAGTACTCTTACAAAAGATGTCCAGAGCCTGAAGTGAGGACAAGTCTCTTGATTGAACGCAGCATGTGTCAACCTGGACACCCTTTGACCCATCAGGTTATTTCTACTTCTAGCACTAAGAATTCCAGAGAGGAAACCTCATCTGTGTCTTTTCTTTTTAATGGAAAGTTGAATCTATAGCTAACATCATAAGTAATTACTTCCTGTATCAATAATTGTGAAGGGTGGTATGTGGATCACAAATGGCCTGTGGGGAACAGCAGGCATAGATAGAATGGTCCAGGTGCTATTTGATGTTGGTAGGAGTTAGAGTCATCTCCTAACTTGGCACAAAAGACTTTGTTAAGATTACAGGAGCGCAAAGGTGAGCTTTCATATGCTCTTGCACATGACCTCTTCTTTCTAAAAACCACCTGTATCTCAGCATCTTGCCAAAAATGTGAAGTGATATGGACCACTGCATTTTTTTTTATCCCCTATAGATTTTTCTGACAAGAATTTCTCCAAGGGTAAATGGATTTAACTTTCGAGTGGAAACTAGTCTCTAGAGTTCAAAATAAAACGTGATGTCCATTTTTTTCCAGTATTTTGAGCAGGAGCTTTGTTTCAGATACAGTGGTCAAAACAAGTTTCTCTCCTTTTACTGTAGAAAAGAATTCCAGGTTTATTTTTTTTCCTCTTTTGTCCTTTCCTATTCTTTTGAACACATTTTTTGAAGAAAAAGAAAGATCAAACAAAAGTCTCTTTTTCCCTTGAGATAAAATAAATGGTACCAAGACTCCTTACTTCTTAAAAGAAGTCCAGAAGATGAACTTAAATACATGAGGTTTTTGTTCCTCTGTGTAAAGACTCAGTCTGTGGAAGTTACACTGAAAAACTGCCAAAGAACCTTCTAAGACTGAAAAATCAGGTTCACTGATCACTTCCTTTTAAGTGTGTCTGGAAACCAGTGCTATTTTTGCGACTCAGACTGAAAACTGATTTCTTCTTAGTTCATAGATATTAGGCATTTAAAATCCCCTAGTATGAGATTGCCTGCTATGAGACACAGAGTTGCTTCTGCCTGTAGGAATGAGAACCTCTACTGAGCCACTCAGAATCTCAAATAGCTCAACTTGAGATCGCAGCATCACTGAACTCCAAGCTATTTCCACTGAAGTATTTTTCACGAACATTTACAAAATGATGTACTGAAAACCTAAGCTGGTAATTGAGAAGCTTGCAGACAATAACAGTAAAGAAGTGTGTTAAAATTTCAAATTTCCATGCGAAGCCAAGTTGAACCATAACCTCTGGTATCATAATGGGATACGCAGCAGAGTGTAAATAGTAGCACAGTAATGAAGTAATTTCATTAGAATTCACTAACATGTATCATTATGTATTAATTCAGCATAAGAGTCAGGAGGATTTCTTTCCATCTTTCCTTCAGTGCACCAGAAAGAACGGATTGACCATCTTGGTAACCAATGTTTAGTATAAATGCCAATATATAGTAAGTCCCAGGAGAAAAAATATCATGGACGTACCCGAGTTACTGCCTCCATTCTTGGACTGACTTGTCATACACATCAGCAGAACTTCTAGGGACATATCTACCACTTCTCAGAGGAATAGTACATCTCTAGGACCTTTTCCCCCATAGAACGATATAAGTTCTTTACCTTTCTAGGCACGGGGAGAGTCATGGCAAGGTATTGCAAGAGTATTCACAGTTCCAGTGATGTAGCCTGTTCCTCCACCACTCAGAAGCAGAACTGTATTTTTAATGTGAAGTCAGTCTAGCTTTTCAAGTCACTCAGACTAGACAAAAATTCTATAAACTGTGATGAGAATAAGGAATGATAAGGGGTAACTTCCTGATAAGAGTATTAGCAACTCTTCAGTGAAGGCTATGCACTGTCCTGCAGCAAAAATACATGGGGAGCGATTAGGAAAGAACTGAAAGCTCACTATGGAACAGTTTCCACAGATGAGTTCAGAACTATTTATGTGGTCATCTAGTCTACATTATCCAGTAAACACTTTTATTGGAATTGATCCAAGATGAATGGCTCCTCCTGCAAAATGCTTAGCTCAGGACTTCGCAGCTCACTGCAACATTCTCTTGGCTTTGACTGCAAATTCAGTCAGTCATACTTGCAGTGCCATCACTAGTGAGGTGAGCAGGATTTACTGTGCCTTAAAGTAATTACATGCAGCTCCAAACTCAAGAGTCCAGTAGCAATGAAAGTCCAATAAAGTATCACGTTTCCAGGTACGTGTGCTCATGCAGCACAACACTGCAATCAGAATTGTGAAAGTATATTTTGCAGTGTGTGTGCTGGGTATTAATTTTCATGAAATCAGAGTGTAGTCCCCCTGAATTACCCAACAAAATCGGAGCATACACCATTATGTACCACTTCTTGAAGAAACTTGTTAGGTGAATTATCACCAAAAAAAGCCACTCATCAAGTAGTGTGACTGTCACAATTTGTGCGCTGTGCTCACTGTCCTGTAGACTTTGATTTAAGAGCATTATGAAACTGTAATTTTGGTGTAGTCTTTTTGTTCCCATGGTAATTTATGTCTGTGGGTAACCATTTTATTTTATCAGAGCCACGATGCCAGGGTTGCTCTTGAGTTTGATGAGATACTTCAAGATTTTATCAGAAAAATACGACCATTCATTTTTTTGAAGAATTCCATGCAGGTTTTTTCAAAACCACTGTTAGTATTTTGCAGGATGTCTTTGGTGCCCTGGGTCCTCTATTTGGAGAGAGATACCAGTGCTTTCTCACAGTGAGATCACATGTTTGGGGACCAGTACAATTTATGCACCAACTGCAGTAAATGTCTGCAGACAACAGCTGGGAAACACTGTACTGGGAAGTAGCTGTAAATGACAGCAAAAAAAGGAAATAGGAGGTGGAAAGGCTGGTAAACCAAAATTTATGGAAGAAGAGAAGTCTTTATAATCCCTATCTCAGATGACTCCACCGTCTAGCCTGTTTTAAACCTCCTAATGCTCAGTCAGAGCAGAGAGCTCATGCAACAAACTGCAGACAGAAAAAGCAGAGCATGTACATCAGAAAATTAATTTGAAAATTAAGAACAAATGTACACTTTAAAATAATATATAATTAGCCTTTTTTAATTACCACTTCGCTACCATTTAGTAAAAGGTGATGGAAGTTCAATAAAATTAGATGCTTTTATTCAACGTTATTCAAATTAATTTGCATATTCAATTCCTTTAATAATTCCATGATACATTAGGTTTCTTTTATCCAAATTTTAGAGCATATCTATGTAATAGTTATCTAAGACTGCAAGCACTGTTGCAAAATTCTGATAAATTCTGAAACAGAATATTATTAGAGGAAGAAAAGTCATTTCATTGCTGGCCATGAGAGTCTGATTATGCATCCCACAATGCAGTTAGGAGATAGAAATGCTTTTTCCTTTCAAAAAAAGGAGAGAGAAAAAGAAAGAGCCATAGGACCACTATACTAGATATCCCATTTCTCTGGCAAGAATTTACTATCTCTAGAAAATCTGTTTCCAACGTAATCTTTTGTTGCTCTTAATTATCTAAAGCATCCAAGCCAAAAGCTTCTGCCTTCTCCCCATCATTACAGAGGCATGAATATTTTCAATATTCCACTAATATGAAATATCAGACTTGTCTGTTCCATGTGAGAATACTTCATCGCATCCTTTGATGGCAAGTACCACCAATGCTATTTACCTATCCTGTGCTCTGTTGTCTTTACCCTTAATCTCAACCGAGATTTCAATAGCAGGATCTTGTAATAAATCTCCCTTCCTGAAGGAAAAACGCTGCCCCTATAAGCATTCAAGTAAATGACTCTTGATACCAGTCGCGAACTGAGATATTTTGCATTGCAACATAAAGAGCTGCTTCTAAGCCTAATAATTTATCTGTGATCAGCACTAATGAAAATTTCACTTGTGCTCAATTGTATCAATATAGAAATATGTATTTACCATACAGCTATCTGTGCATGATAAGATAATGTTAATGCACACAGTTGGAGCACTGAATAAATGTTATATCTAAAAGAAATCTGATGAGATTTTTCTTGTGGTTCTTCTAGAATATTCAGTCTTTAGCTTATAAGTAAAGATTCTGGGGAAGGAAAAATTCCATTCACTGCACTGTGACCTTTCAATTTCTCATTAGGGCTGTCCACTGCACTGATGCTAGTAGACCATGTTGATGAAAACAAAATTTGAATTTTTTTTTCCAGGTACTCCCAAGTTTCACATCTTTCTGAGCCATTTTAGTAGTTTGGGGTTTTTTAGTGCTTCCTCACATATAGCTATGATTAAAATAGAGATAAGATGGAAAATATCATTAAAAGCTTTTTTTTTCTTAATTTGCATTTGCTTTCTGAACTATTTCTGACCTATGATATTTTCATAAATAGACTGAGACAAATAACTGCAACAATCTGCACATTCCTAAGGATAGATCACAATGAATTTCTTCATTTGGAAAATGCCTAAAACTGATAAGGCTGATTTTGCCTGTATTCCATTCAATAGCACATGCCCAACCTAACAATACCAGGCCATTATATGAACATAGTTTCATTATGCTGCCAAATTTGCCACAAACACTAATATACAACTTTTCTAAGGTTTTCATAACGACTTAATTTAATATTTTCACATGCACAACATGTGTATGGTTACCAACTGATAACAAAACTAGTAGCATTCATTAAGTATTGCTATAAATCTCTCCACTGAAATAGCAATAATATCGCCTTCCAGCAACCACAATAAATGTAATGCTTAATCTCTCTCTGTGATATTGTATAACTCTAGCCTGCAGCTAGACTTCCACTGTAGGTGGTACTGTAGAGGATAAGTCTGCAGTGACAGCACATGATGTGTTTCTCTTTTTCAGCAGATAGAAGTTCATGAGGTGTTTTTTTTCCTTTCCAGAGAGAAGCCAGGATTTAGAGGGGGATAAGAAAGAAAACAGAATGAAAATTATTTAAGTGGAGCAATATCACACTTTAGTGAGAACTCTATGTGATTTTTCTTAGATTTTTTCTCTAAGGGTAAATATTTGTTCTACGTCCCTTGAAACTTCACCTTATCCTCACCTTGGTGGTTCTTTGGAGCGCAGTCTTTGCTTTATCTTTCTCCAGCACAGACAGTGATGTAACTTGTGAGAATTCACAAACATTTCTGCAGTGGCTGGATTTGGCCAAGGAAATAAAGACACAAAACCCTTTTTTTTCCTCCATTGAAGTTTCCAATATCAGCTATCAGAACAATATTCACTATTTCTGGGAACTCTAATCCATAGAAAATGTCTTTCTTATTTAAATGTTTGTCCATTGTCCATCACCACAGTTCCTATTTGTCAGCATTAGGAATCTAAGCATGAGGTTGCTCTGCAAGCAGGCACAAAAGCAGTCCTGCTTGCTTTGCCATGTGGATGCTCACATGCTCCACACATAGGAGCTTCCAGCATCAGCATCTAAACAAGGCACTGAAATTCCATCTCAGGATACCCTTATTCCCAAAGGGAAGGCCAGTCCTGTAGCACTCACCTCACACAGGGATGAGGTGAGGAAGAAAACAGAGGAAGATAAGTGATTCTGAGCATCTCTGCCAGGCAGCAGCCATCCCACATGGGCAGGCCACGTGGCAGCACCACCAGGCACCCGTATCAGTCACTCTTTGAAAAGCTGCCTCACTCCTCCCTGGCTTCCACTGGCTGCAGACTAAAGCTGGTGTGACAGCCAGCAGAGGACCTGGCTGAGGCCTCTGGCTGGCACTTCATGCCCTCCCAAAACAGGGGCTGTCACAGGTGCTCCCTCCCCCTCCTCATGTCAAGCTGTAATCCTGCCCTGCTGTTCCATGTTTCTGAAAGCAAAGCTTCCTACCTTCTGCTTTGCTATTACCATAGGTATGTAGCAAAGGGCTAGATTTGACCTAAATTTGATTTACTCATTTTTCCAATGCTTTACAGGGTACTTAAGCCCTAGGTCAGCAAAGCACTTAATCACATGCTTAACCTTAAGCACATGCTTAAGTGCTTAATCAGGGCCTTGTTGCTATAAAAAAACACAAAGCTATGACTCAAATTGAACAACTGAGTTGGAAAACTGAGACCCCCATTCTCATTTGTTTACCTTGACATACATGTATAATACTAATTACTTATATTAACCATGTGTTTAAATATATTCTGGTTTGAGGCCTAATCTAGGAGTTTACATTACAATCTAGACAAATTTGAATACTGGGGTCCCTATAGGATTAATGGCTATTGAGAGGATCATACACTGGATGCAGAAAGCAATACATTTTGCTGAAGTAACTTTTTCCATATATTAATATCCTTTTAATTGTAATGATTGATCTAGTAAGAAAAAGGGATTATCTTTAAAGGTAAACTTAAACCAAGCAATTCGCATGTAATACAAAGACACTACTTATAGCAAGATGCACCCATCTGCACTCCACAACTACATATGCAGTTTCAAGATTACTATTTTAAAATGTGTACTGCATCCTTATCTAACTTGTCCAGTAGGTGCAATTATTTGTAGAATTTGTTCTACAGTTCTGCAAGAAATTTTCCTTTTGCTCGAACTGCACAGATTTGCCTCTGCTGTGATTTTCTTCTGACTAAACATCTTCTGAAACATTTTTTCGATGCTTCCCAGAATTACTGGCACTCTGATTACAATATCCTGTTGGATGGATACCATGAAAGCTGCTAGCTTCAGCAACTATCTAAAACGTGCAGAATGTCATATAAAGCAGTTTATCGGGAAAGGGAGGGGAGGAGACAACAGACTTTTACATGAACTGGGAATTATCAACATATTTGCTTTTTCATATTGCCTCCTTCATTTACGGTATTTAACGGGAACATTATACCACATTCATTTTATACCAGTATTCAGGATATGGTTGTGCTCCAAAAGTTTTGGACAGGACTGGTAAGCAACTTATATTTATTTTCATTCATAAAATAAATATGTTTAAAAAAAGGTTTAGGCACAATAACGGACAGTGCAACGATGTCTCAGCTTCTCCAACGAAATCATCAATTTAGCATGAGTACAATGAACCACTTATAAAATACCTTCATCACCAAAGAAGCATACACTCCACATCCTCTACAAAATGTGCAATATCGTTCCTCTATGCTATTTCTATATGGAATAACTATATTTGCTCTTCTTCCCCTGACTATAAGGAAATAAGATAGCAGTATCCTAAATACAGTCATTCACACTAGGAAACGTCCTCTCCTGACCTTCTTGCACCAGTTTAACCATTTCCAGACTGCAAATGACTCTCCTTCTAAGTTTTGGTGAAATTCATTCTACTGCAGGAAGTTGATTACTTTGTCTCTCTAATCATACTTCAAGGAACTATATGAGAAATGAGGTCACATCCTTCCATTTCCAGGGAAAGAAAAAAATCCCATGGTCACCACACAGGCCAGCACCATTTTTCCTCTCTTTGCCTTTGTGTTGCACTTGTTAACTGGGACTTCCCAGAAAGGACCAGAACTTTCAGCTGTCCTTGAATCAGTACATCTCAGCATCTCCAGGGCTTCCTAAGATAAATGGTTTATGGTCAGAAGAACCATATTCAAATGGAGTAGAAGCACGAAGAGTGACACAGGAGTACTATCGCCTGACATGAACCACTGCTGGGAAATGGCAGGGAGAAGAAGATGTATTGAGGGATAGCCAGAGGCCCCTCTTGAATGTCTAGCCCAGAGACAAGCCGTCAGGTTTCTGGAAAGGGATGAAGCTGGAGGGTTTTTGTTGTCTACCCTAATATTTTTGATACACACATTAATTTCATTTTAAAAACAACCTTGAAATCCATTCCAAACAAATTTGCATTTGTTTGGCTCTTATGCTGCCACATCTAGTACTGCGGAGTCACTTCTGATGTATAATAGTGTTAAATAAAATCATATTGAATTTACCAGCCCCCGAATGAAATGTTTTCTATTATAGGATTGGTGCACAGTGTTTTTCTACCCATTATATTCTCCACGCAGCAATAGCAGGCTCTCAGTTAGGAGATGAACCCCAGCCACTTATTAGCTCATGGCTGGAAGCCATCAGCTCTGCGTTACACAAAATCCCTGATTCATCATTGCCTCACTCCATCCTCACACCTTTCAACTCGCGCATCAGAGGTAAATACAAAGTAAAGCAGTGGGCAATCAGAACCAAAGTTTCTACAATTAGTTTTACTGCATTTTACTGCCTTCTTTTCATTCTTTCAGAGCCTTAAAAAAGACCTATTTTCTTGTATTATTTTTTCCTTCAAAGATAATAGTACAGACTTCAAGAATATCTCTGCCAAAAAAGAAAACTCCTTGAACCTTGGCTTTCCTTCCTACTACACATAATGAGACAACTACTTAAACTGCATTTAAAAAGTGCTGAGTAGATGAACTCAATGCCTAATGATGTTACTCAGCTTGTCGGCAGCTGATTGACACTAAAAGTAATAAATTAGAACAGAAAATGATTTTACAAGATCTCTGGGATGACAGACAGGCTAAGTGTAATATCCTCCATTACAGTTGTCACTAGATTTTATACAGTTCAGATCTGAACAGCCTCGGCAGGAAAGTGGAACAATTTCATGAGATAGATCTTCAGATGATGTAGAGTAGCATAAATCCTCTGAAGTTAAAGAAGCTATTCTGATTTATGCAGACAGAGATCTGGCTCTATATTTTTATATGTTTCTTCTCAAGTATTTGAATTAAATCATTTGTTTTCCCATGCAAATCTGGACAGAGAAAAGCAGAAACCTTGCAAGAGCGGAATGCTGAGGGCCAATGTCTTGGTTGCTTTTTTCTACCCCCCTGCTCCCCCCCAACCCCCCTCCTTCCTTTTTAAAGGACAGAAAACAGTATTTAGAGCATGGCATCACTGATTTTGTTGGCTGCCATCATTTCAAGAAATCCCACTGTAAATCCGCAGCTCTGCAGAAGCACCTTTCAAATCATTAGCATTCTCTGTCAGAATCCTTTGTAATGTGTTAGGATGTGTAAAAGCAAGACAAAAGGCAAGCATGTGGATACTCCACAAAGCTCAAAAAACCATTATGCCATTACTTGGGGTTAATGAAATAAAAAGTGTGTATCTAGCTATCTGCAAAGTCTAAATGACCAATCTGATTTTGATTTTTATTTGCTGTTGGCTTTGTAAACTTCTATTCATAAAACTTTTCTTAGAAGAAAACATGATGCAGTCTCTTCATGTGCAGTTTATTCCAAGCTCAAGGATGACTGCAGATGATTTTAATGCTGTTTCAGTCAATGAGCTCTTCTAATGCAGTGATTTTCTCCATGGAGGACCTTAACCACACCAGCCATTTGCAGCCGATGATTTTTTTTTTTTTTTTAATATAAATAATTTATAAAGACACTGCAGACTTATACTTTTACACCGAGAGAAAGGAGAAGGGGGAGGGGGGGCAGGATTGCATCTTAAACTCTATTTACAAATTTACCTTGGCAGGCCCTCTTGCTGCCAATAGGAAGCCATGTTGCATATTTAATTTGCTCTTTTGTTACGACGGGGCTTAGGTTAGTTAATTTCAATTTTCGATTTCAAAAGCTATCAAATATGGCTCAGATGAGAAATCAATTTTTCTCAGCTGCCTCTGTTTTTGTGATGGGGAGGTTTCCTATTGGCACGAGGACAGCCACGTGACACGGCAAGAGATTAGTTCACTAGACCCCGTGTTTCAGCCACCTCAATTACTGGCTGCCTCTTGTAATTTAGCCTTATAACACCTAATTTCAAGATAGAACTCATATTTAATTCATGAAAGCTTCCACAAGAGTAATTGTGAAATAAATTGCCATAGAAAATATCCATTTGTGACTCGTTTTAATTTTGTATGCTACTAGCACGCTATTTGTTCTACTTGTTTAACACTTTAGCACAAACATATTTTATATTGAACTTTATGGACTGCTAATAGGTTATTATTTTTCACTGTTTCCCCTTCATAGACACACTACTGAATGTCCCTCTCCTTCATACAGCTCAGGGTCTAGCAACATTGAAACAGATGTGCTAATGCACAGAAACTTGTAATCTCCTAATTATTGAATGGAATTGTTATGATCTGTTCATAACTTTAAAAGTAGCAGATAAAATCGCAAGTGATGGTTTGTAAATGGTAGTTAGATGACAAGGATCATTTAAAGGGCCAAGGAATAAATACAGTTTAATTTCTGTAATGTTTTAAACAAACCCATTCATTACACATATTGATGTTTCATGATAACAGTGGTATATGTATTTTTAATTCTTTAACCAAAATAAATGTTTCCACTGTATACACACCATTTTGTCCTTTTCCTCCCTGTTGCTATGACAACAAGGTGGGTGAGGCCTCCTCAACTGCCAAACTCAGCTGTCATCCCTTCACCCTAAAAGCCTTATAATTGCTTTTATTTGCATACGACAATTAGGCAGGATGGCTCACAGCAAGAAAACCAACCTTTCTCTCCCCCAGTGCACACAACGCCAGCCTGTAATTTATAAAAGATACACACCATGTGGTGGAGCACTAAAATAGAGTGATGAGTCCTTTCATCTGATTGTAAGCTATTAACAAAAGAAAACATCCCTTTTCAGGCTGTAAAAAATGCCTATCTGGTGTGAACCTGGAAAAAAATAAAAGGGGAGTGGGGGGGAGAGAAAAAGTTTTGCTTCCTCAATGCAAACCCTTCATGTTCATTGTCACACTGAACTCAGCAAAAGTGTTTGAAAGAAAGAGTTACATTCTGGTGCTTTATGAACAATGGAGCGACAGAAAATTGATGACATAGTAAAAATAAGATCTAGATTTTTGTTCTTGGATTACGCCAAAATGAGATGATAGTTCGTAGCCAGCTCGCTGAAATCTCTGGAAGAAAAGCATGAGATGGATCAGGATGTCACACCAGCATAGCTGCGTGAGACCCCAAAAGTTCAGTACTTTTAATAGCTCCTTTTCATTACAATTTCTCTGTTCAGCAAAGTACTGAAGCTCACTTGCTTGTATGTTTTGCTGATGATAGGCCTAAATGCCTGCACAGCTTTTTCACATGAAGAATCAGAGTCCAGAAAAATCTTTTAATGCAAGTTATTTAACAACATACTGCTGTTTTTAAACTTTCTCAACTGTAAAGTATCTTTCCCTAAGGAGACCAGTTAAGCATCTCCTCTACAACAACCTCTCCTCCTTTCTGCTCTCTTCTGGAAGCTCTTCATTTATCACTTCTAACACCTGGGTTGATAAGTTATTTCTAACCCTGAAAAATCCCAAAGAGTCACCTTTCTTTTGATACATTTTACATCTACAACCTGGCTGGTAGCAACAGAGCAACTTAAATTTAGAAGAATCACAAAAAGACACTGGGGGGAAAAAAAGGGATATGATACAGGGAAAGTGAGGAAGTAATAACTAAACAAAAGAGCGATACGTTATCTTGCTAGGCATCTAGCTTGATCTAAAAATAAGCCAGCTTCTATGTTACAGTGATACTACAACACATATTTTTATGCCTCTCTGACTTACCTGCCTCAAGAGGTCATCCCCCTTGAAACTGGAGACACTACATAAGGCTGTAAAGCAGAGCAGATCCACTCTGGCTCAAACATGGGACTGAGCTCCCTGCAGCTGTCTCCCTGCAGCTACCTCTGTGACCTGATATTAGTGAGGCAGGAGAGTCAGGAATGTAGCTTGCAGGTAACTCCTTAGTTTTTGCTCATCTTGTTGATACAAACCCTGTTTTAATAATTTCAATGAGCATGTAGAACTGAGGGGGAAGGCACGAGGTGTGCACTGGGAAGCTCTCTCAGGCCCTTCCCATCCGTGTTAGCTCAGGTAGGAGCTCACAAAGCACAACACACTGCTTCCTGCATCACTCACTTATCAGCTTTTGTTTTCACTTTTAGCAAGAAAACATTGACAAACCACAAGTTTCCCAGCACAAAGTTTGAACAGCTGCTAGTTTTTAGCAGTGTCCTGGACAGGCAGCACATTCAACTCGGCTCTGCCACTGATCCATCAGCTGAATCAGGACAAGCCACAACTCACAGGCTCCACAATGGGACTGCTCACTCACAGTATTGATGGCACTCTGTACTTTCTGGAGAACAGGAAAGTTAAACAATTCTCAGTAAGTTTGCAGATGACACCAAGCTGAGAGGCAGTGCCTGAGGGTAGGAGGGCCCCGCAGAGATATCTAGGTAGGCTGGATCAGTGGGCTGAGACCAATTGTAAGAGCTTCAACAAGACCAAATGCCAGGCCCTGCACTTCAGTCACAACAACCCCACGCAATGCTAGAGGCTGAACCAGAGGAGGTTCAGGTTGGATATTAGGAAAAATTTCTTCAGAGAAGAGTGTTGGTAGGCATTGGAACAGGCTTCCCAGGGAAGTGGTAGAGTCACCATCCCTGGAGGCATTCAAGAAACACATATAGCACTTACAGGCATAGCTTATTTGGCACAGTTGTGGTGATTCAACAGTTGGACTAGATGATCTTAGAGGACTTTTCCAACCTTAATAATTTTGTCATTCTATGGTAGAGACTCTGAGGCCTTTTGTCTCAAAACTTGAAGTCATACAGTGTTTTTCATAACATTTTCACAGGATACAAGATCTTGACCATAAAAGCATACTGTGAGAGTATATGTAGTGTAAGTAGTATAGATCCCCGGGATCACAGGGAAATGTGATTTCCTGCTCCATAAAAGACACAAGTCTTTTCCATGATGAGGCCTGGTTTGAGCAAAGTGAGTTTTTTGCTCTGTATTCAGTCTATATGACCTAAAAGTAGTAAGTTTTCTTAGAAGATAGAAGTACAACAAGATATAAATGATACTTCAATAGGCTTTTTAGCTTTAGTGCCTTCTCTCCTCTTTTTCCAAATGCATGCACTTATTTAAGAAAAAGCAAACCGTGAAAAGTTAGTGAAAATTTACAAGATGAAGCTTCTTAAGGATGGTCCTAACATGCACTCTGACCATTTACATAGATTTTATGTCAGTATTGGCTGATGCATTCAATAGAAACACTTAAAGTGCTACCACTAGCACAGCACTGTTCATCACATTCACATAAGAACTAAAGCTTAGTATATGTCTTTCTGCCAGAGCTCAAATCTCCTTTATATCTACCTGCTAAAGCCCGTAGCTTTGCTGGAGTTACTACAGCTTTCCATAAACATGAATTAGATTAGAATTTGTTCCGAAGTGAATAGAATACATAAAATATGACTTATGGTCATAGCTAACTATAATTGTCCATGGTTTTTTTTACTATGTTGTGGGAATATTCCAGGGTTTTGTACAAACATGTACTTTTTCTTATCTTTTTAAAAATTCTCCATATATAACACAAAAGAGATTTGAACGTCAAGAACAGATTTGTGGTACGGAGTAGTATCCTGTGCTGACATTCAGTTACCAACAAGATGGCATCATAAATTACAGGAATAAGGCATAAGGATAATTATTACTTTGAAGATCTGCATTTACAGATATAGTTTTCTAACATTCATCTTAAAAATTAGGTTAATTTTTTTCATATGGCCCTGTTTTTGGTAGCAACTAAAAGCAAACCGAACTAGTTGGATTTTGTACTTGGACTAAACACATTAATACCCACAAGAAAGGAGAGAAAATGCTAAGTAACTGATAAAAGCTGTGACCACTAGTAACTGATACATGGAAAATGAAAGAAAATTTTACTTAAAAAAAAATGCTAACATCTCTGCATATACACAGTCAACCTTTAGTAATGGAACAAGCAGGAAGTGAACAAGTTTTACTCCCATCACAAGAGAAGATGCCACTTACCTCTATGACAGGTTTGTAAGTTTTACTGTTTTTTCTATTGATGCAAACAACAGAAAAGAGGACCATTTGGAATACCAAGAAAACATAAAGCTGCTTTTGAACTTTTAAACTAAAGTCTTAATATTTTTAAGTATTTTTATTACATATGCTTATTTTGTCAGCAGAAAGACCTAGATCAGTTTAAAACAAGAAATTTGCTCCTATTCCACAAACTACAGTGACAGAAGGATCAGGCTCTCAATGATGTTTTGATTACCACAATAAGAAAATACCAGTATGTAATCTTTCATGAGGACATTGTACAACAGTTCACTGTACTTTAATCCATCTCCTTCTGCTTTATTTCTTTTTTCCAATAAGAGGAACTACGTACACTCAACATGAACTCTGGGATTCAAATGAAGCTTCATGTGTGCTAATATTAGAGAGACATAAATAATAAATTTGGAAGCAGACAAGTCTAAGATGATTTCTGACTTGGTTTTGTACCTCAGACACTAGAACTTGAACTGCAGAGTTTGACACTGACACTTTTTAGGGAACAAAGTCTCTCTCCTACTACCCCCTCCGCCCCCCAATTCAAATCTCATCTGAGAAGTGCTGAAATGAAGCTGTCACTCAGGCCTGCTCAGGGACCTGTCAGCAAAACATTGAGCCTTTTCATTTTGATGGGTCAGCCTGCAATCCCCTTGAAAGAGAAGTCCGTGCCACTGTGGTTTTTCTTTCTGCCGGAATTCTGAATTCTAATGAAACTCCAAATCGCTCAATAAAGGCAGGGGCATGGGGAAGTAATCCAACTCAGATCGGAGTGAAATTTGTATTTTATCTTTTTTCTTCCCCTAGACCATTATTCTAATAACATTCAAAGGGTTGTGTTTTTCTTTTCTTTCGACTCCCCCCCTCCCCTTATGTATGTGTATATATGTGAATATATATATATGTACATATATATATATATATATTTTTTATTTTTTTTTGCAAGGCAGGCACAAATGGAATGAGGTGTCCTTTGTCTTGACGCTACACTGAGATTAGGTAGCAGCTCTCTGAAAATGAAAGGGCATGGCTCAAATTTTCTTGGGTAAATATCCATCCACCTATTGCAGTCTGCATCTCCAATGCTACAAATATCTCTAATGTATGACTATGCTGAGAGAAAGAGAAAATTTCACATTAGCATTTCTTCCCCAGAAGAAGGTCTTTCGTTAACACTGTACAAAGCTTTTTCAAGAAAAAAACAAAAACTGTACCTTTCACACTTCTTTGCTCTCAACTTTTCCTTCCACATTAGTTACTACCTATGACTGATATCAGGATGGAGGTGAGAGGATGAAGAGAGAAAGAAAATAATTTATATAATATGTTGATATATTCTCTTTAAAGTGGTTTTTATTAACACACATTATGATTTTTAAAATATGTATGAATTCAGTAGCCCTTTTATGTTTGCTCCCATTAAGGTTGTTTATTTTAACAAGGAGATAATTGTACTTTGCTAACTGTTTAAATTTGGAATCACTAGAAAAGATGTAGGCAGCCTGAACAGACAGAATTTATGACACAGTCAATGCTATAGACCAGTTCTTGCTTTATATTACATGAGTTAAAGAGTGATCCTCATCATTTTATTTACACTTTTCTCTTTATCGTGTACAGTAATTTAAAAAACAATTAAGGGAATTAATCACAATCAGATTTAAAAGGCAAATAATTTGGAAATAAAAATCAGAGCCCCTTCTGGCTGAATATCACGCCCAAAAGCATTATGTGGAAAAATAAACTATGATCCCTTTGAGCAGTATTTTATGAAACTGGAAAATAAAAATATGCATGGAAATCTAACTAAAAACTTCAAATTTGAAGCACAATCAAACACAACGATGTGAAGGTATCAATTAGATGGTGTAACACTGCTAATAGCACAGTGGTAAGTGTTGCCTAACTCTTCATTGTCTGGTTAACCTGCAAGTATGCCCATCAGTAATGTTTCAACAATGCTACAGCAACCCTCCCACCCTATAATTATGTTTGTGTTATTCAATCTTGCAGAATCACCGTCTTCAAGCTCTCACCCTCTCTCTGCAAGACATGACCCAAACAGCTCATCTTCCTCTGCTCTGCCTGTCCAAAGAGAATCCATTATAACACCAGGTGTTGAAAAAGCCAGATATTATTATGCAGTAAGCAGCAAACCAATGCACGTATATTTGTGAACCGTGTATACATATATATATATTCCAACTATTTTCTTGAGCATTGTGATAGAGCTTGGATGCCAGAAAAAGTATAGTATGTAATTTTCCTTGGTGATGACCTTCAGAGGTTCTCCTCTCCCCTTGATTGGCACACGTCTCCATGGGAAATCATTATAATAGACCCCTATTTCTCTACCTACACTGTCAGGGGCTGCTAAAACTATACTTCATTTACCCTGCTCTACCTTGCTATTGCACCATAGGTAGCATACATGATCACCCAGAGTTCTGACACTGTGTTACATCTGGACATCTAGAAAGGAATTAAAATAGTGATAGACACTTCTTCTTTTTGTCAGAACATTAATAGTTCTTTCTTTTTTCTGTATGAAATCCACACCATACTTTCACTCTCTTGCATGATAGGTAAAGGCAGGCACTTTAATAAAGCAGAGCTACTTACTTTTGCCTTCCTTTCAAAGAATAAATTTTAATTTAAAGATTATATCTAAAGTATGCAATAAACACTCACACGCTGTTCAAGATCGAAATACCTTTTTAAATAATTCCAATCAACTCACCAAGTGTGTATAAACCTATGTATGTATGTACGTTAGTAAAGGACACACAACGTACTTCAAAAAATGGCTAAATACTTGCAAAACTCAAATTCAGTAGGTGCTGGTCTTCTTAAAATGCAGGTGCCACAAAGTTAGCCTTTGGCTTTATCACTGCTATCTTGTCATATACTCTAAATATGAGATGTACACATTTAATAATGGGAAAAGTAGTATAATCATTTTACCTTTTCAGTTCAAAGTCTCAGAAAGTTCAGAAATGTTGATTTCCATTCACTGTCAAGTACCTGATGATTTCCAATTGCAAAAACTTTATAATGGAAATTTTCCTTTCAGCACATCACCAGCTATTTGCACTTGTATAATGAATAATTTAAGAATCTACCTAGAAAACTTAACTTTGACTGAAATATCAAGTGTACAACAGAGTCTTACTTTCATAGTATTTGTTTGCTTGCACTTTAAGAACAGAAAGAAAATGCATCCCTGTCATTTGATAGGTTGATCCAGTGCTAAAGAAACTGCCCTTCTATGAAAGAGGAACAAATACTCTGGGCGAGACTGAGCTGAACTAAAAGCTATTTTACTCAAAACTTAAACCAATTGTCAATCTTCCGTTCATGGTTGTAAGTTCAATTCACAGCTTTTGTAGCATCACGTATGTCAGACAAATTTCCCTTGCTCAGAGACGTCTGTGGACAAATCACAGACTGGAGCACTGCTTCACCCTCAGGTGAGGGTGATAATTTTAGAAATATTATGTATTTACGTACCAAAAACCAACTTCACAGATTTAAGAGTTTTACCTCCTTCTTCCTCAAGGTCAAGACAAAAATAATTTGATTTCATAAAGTAGTCCAACTGGTCAGACTTATCCAAAGAAAACCATCAAGAACATTTTGGCAAAACGTGACCAATCACTAACCAATGCAACAATCTGTCTAACCTTTATTCACATTGAATAACACGCACCCAAATGGGACCCCATGGAAAAGTCACTATATGTGAATGAGGTGAAGGATCAGATTCCAAGTAGCAAAATATATATTTAACTGAGCTAAGTTCAGGTTAATTAATGCCATTCTAGGTTTATTCTAGAAATATTTCATTCTATTTCATCCTAATACTATTCTATTTCCCATAAGAACCTTAATATTTTGGGTTATTTTTATTAAGAAATTTCAGTCTCACAGTAGCCTGTGATTAATTACTTTAATAGAATTAAGACTTGATTTACACCAGTGGATACTTTTTCTGGAGAAAACATGAGAAGATTTTGATAAAATTAAAACTGTCACTGCCTTGTGAGCTTTAACAAGCCTGAACAGTATTGTCAAAGACAATTAAAGCTTTTTTCTATTTCATTGTGGCATCTTTATCTGTAGGTTTTTTTATTTTAAAAACTTTTGTACTTTTGTCTTTTTCTTATTTTAAAATTAATCTACAGAATCTCCTAATGCAAAAACCACAGCGATAAACCCAGGAAGCACTCCAGATACATCCTCAGTAGCATAAGACCTGTTCCTCCCCCCAGCCCCCTTATAATTGGTTATGATGTTCAATATAAGGGATAAATGAGTGTCCCTCTCCTGCTTGTTCACAGTATGCCACAAAACCCTGAAAGGGTTAATTGGCATTTTAAGAAAAGGTAATTGTAAAGCATATCTGCTGGGGTTATCCCCAGAACTGGGGGGGTGGTGCATAGGTCTCCCACCCACTGGAGCATCTCACATCTTGAAGAGCATGCTGAAGACAAAAGCAGTACTACTGCTGTTTCTTGATTTTCACTTTCAGCTCTAACTGCTAACCCCCAATGTGCTCTTTTGAGTTTACTGTATCAAGCTAGTACTTACAGCAGAGTATATATACTGTGTCTTGACTGTAAAATTATACTGACATTGTAAGCATAAATAAAAATCTGTGTGTGTGCACTTAAATCATACATAATTTACTGCTGAATTTATTGGTTGCAGAAGAACAACACACTGACTACAGTGAGTGCGCTAAAAAACCTGGATGGAAACTGGCTACAATTTTATATTTTCTTAAATAAACCAAACATTTCATTGAGTAAAATATATAACTTGGCACATAAAAAGAAATGTCGTTCTAAGTAAGTGAAAAGTCAAACTGAATCTGAACGAGGTCATAGGTGGTCATTTTCTTACCATATCAAACCCTTTGCCAGTTGTTTGTAGACGCTCATAACATTTTTATCCTCTGAAAATATATATATTTCACATTCACTCTTGTCAATTGGACATTTTTTGTGATGTTCTTCTAATGCATTCCAATGACCGAGTAAAGAAAAGCAGACTACAAATATTCAAGAGCTAAGGCCAATTTGGGGATTTTATTCAAGCAATATTTTTCTGGGCATGAGTTGATTCCCATGTTACTCCTCTTTGGAGCTTGGCTTTAGGCATTCAGTTTGCGAGAGGTAGAGTTCCTGCGTACATTTTTTTATAATGTCAGTCATCACAGCATACAAAAATGGGTGCTTTGCTACTTTAGCCTTAAATTCATCAACCTGTACTATTAGCAGTCTCTCCCTTCTGTTCCCACTGAGATTATACCCATAGCACACAAACTGTAGAAATGTTTACTGAGAGAAAGATCGCAGAACGTGATCTTATACATTTTGTAGTCACATTTGGGATTAAATTCATCAGCTTGAAGAAAATATCACAGCTAGCCAAACCAAAGGTACTGCTCATTCCACAACATAATATGAATGCTAAGGAAAAAGCATAAGCATCCACCAACTTTTACGTTAGATAACAAGAGCAGAAAAAGTAACTTGTTAAGGCTCTTAGAAGGCATCAGAGGTTTACTATATGCAGCTGGAAGTTCTTAGTGCTTCTCATATTTGCTACTTAGTGAAGTTTTTGTCTGTACAGGTTTGGGAGCAAAATACTTCCCCAAGTAGGAAACTGAGCCTGGCAACTCTCAGACAGCATGAGCATTTTCTTTATCCCATAATAAAGGCTAGTGACATGATCAAGGTCTCCCTAATTTTTTTCAGAATATTTGTCTCTCTTTTACCAGTCTGTCATTAGTATTTAAGAGTACGTTCCCAGTACTGTAATTTTGGGATGTTCAAGTATAAATTAGCTGTCTGCATCTCCAGTGCATATTTATTCCTATATCTCTCTCTCTAATGGGGTCTTCACTTAAATGAGTCCCGGCAAAATTCTTGTCATTGTTGAGCACGTCTCCTAGATCCTTTCCTCTTTGCTTTCTGCATTCCCACTTCTTCGTGAAGATGCTTAATGCAGCATAATTGAAACAATTTTATTGTCTCCAGCCATCCATTGTACTGTTTCAGTGGCAGAAAATACTGGTCAATTTGACAACTTAATGTGACTTTAGTGGTCATTTGAACTCCTTTAAGCCACTGGGTGCTAAAATTACTTGTCATCTTCCTTCACCTGCAAGCTGAATATAAGTGGTCCACAAGAAAAGGAGGAGAAATCTTTTCCACTGAAAATATTTACAGAAAGACATAATTGCAAGTTTTACTAATTGATAGGGCATTGACTCTTCCTACAACAATTTTGAACCACTTGAGAGCAATACTTGGTATTCATACCTGGGGCTCTGCTGATGCCTTCAAACTTGCGATTTTCTTCTTCCCACCGGGCTGGATCGTTAAACACAAGATGGGTTACACAGCCATTTCAACTTTTCCTTTCCTATAGGTTATTGTTTTGTAATCCAATTTGTCTATTAATTGGATGCCTAGTGTTCAACAAAGGCAGTTCAAGTTGACACTTGAGCTTTGTACTTTGACTGTATAACTCTGGTAAGCATAGACATGCGCAGCTAATGTTTGAGCAACTACCCAAAGGAAGACAAAGTGTTTCTTCACCCTGCCTCCCATTTAGAAAAAAAAAACAAAAACATATCCGTATGGGTTCTCTGTATTTTGCTTTGTGTATTTTTTAAGGATCTAGATGTTCCTGTGCATATCACCTACATGCCAAAAACATGTGTTATGATTTTTCAAGATCTTTCCAGCTTTCTTCTTCGACTGTTGCAAACAAGATAACATGCAAGCATAAGAATTATACAAAAGACTTGGTCCCATTCCCCTTGAAATCAATGACATTCCAATGAAATCAGCTAGACCCAACCATAGTTTTATTTTATATCTATTTTTTAGGTTATATGTTACCCTATATAGATTATATTATACACTCTCATAACATCAGGAATGGTTTCTATTGGCTGTCTAGCCACAACTACCAGAGAGGCACTGTGGTTGGCTCCTGCCAAGAGGTAATCCTCGCAAGTTTCTGATAAATCAATGGGACCTTTATGGACTTTCAGGAACAAATGCAAATGATGCCACTGTCCCGACAATTGTCTTCTGCACTGGTCTCTGTAGAACTACCAAGAGTCATTCTGGTCTGTCCTATTGCCCCCTTTCCCCTTGATATCATGCACTTTAGTTCCTATTCATTAAAAATCAGTTAAATTGGCAGTGCTGAACTAACACAGGTTTCTGTGTCATTCACGCTAGGGTGGAGTCACTTTTCAAGTCAAATGAACTTACTAATTTTAATGGGATCCACACAATGAAATAACTCATTTTGGAAAATATCAACCTTTGGATCTTTAAATATAAATTTTGAGGACATTTTGTAACATTATAATCTTATTATAGTGATAATACCTTCATTGTTCATTTTTTGTTGTTTTTTTTTTGTTTGTTTTAAGAAACTGTGATTAGCACACTCCGCTAATAATGGCATTGATTTTTCCTTACAAAGCCATCATAATTACCATTCAGTAAAAAACAACAAAAAAACACGCTAGATTGTCAGAAAATGTAAGCTAGTTACTCTTCCTAAAAATATATATATATGCATCTAAATTTGTCTGTTAGCCTGGTTTCCTACAGATTTGTGTCCCTTAGCCCTTGCTCCTCATCTCTATCCTCACCATACGCTCTATTCAGGAAGCATGAGGAAATGCTGCAGCCCGCCAGCTGTTCCCAAAGCCAGAGTAGAGGGGCCGAGTCCTGTCTGCCTTTCCCTCAGTGGGGGCACTAATTTGGATTTCTCTCCTCCACAGATTTTCACAAAACTTACAAGAACTTAATTATCACTGACATTTCTGCCCTTCTGTCAAATTCAGTTGAAAAAAGCAACAATACTAGGAGAGGACTGACAGGTAGAGAAAATGATCATGCAAGCCTCAGTTCTGTAGGTATGTAGCCTAAAGAATACTATAAAAAAATACACAAAGTCTAAAGCCATGCATTAGCAGTACTGCTAGCTGGATGATCTGAGTTAATGCTTCATTTGTATACGAGTGTGTATTTAAAGATAATTAATATTAGCTGTGACTTTTGAGACTGGTATCAACACAGTCTCCCTTTGTAGTGCCTACAGTTTTGTAAATGCAAATAATTTTGAGTTCAGTTTTGCATTTTTAATTATTAGCAGGCAGAGTTCCTTTGGTATTTAACTGCCTCACCATGACTTGGGGAAGGCACATGCATTCATAGCATTAATTGTTACCAGGATTTTCAGGTGCAAAATATCAAAGTAGATTTTAAAAAAAAAAAAAAAAAAAACAACCCACAAGGTGAACCTGAAGAAACATACTTGAGATGCATGGACTTGGGTTGTTTTTTGTTTTTTGTTTTTTTTAAAGCTTGGGCCACAGAGATTTTTGTGAGTTGAACTACAGTAGTGTATGTAATATTAATATGAACTCAGACTGCTGTGAACACTTACTGTATAGTATGGGGGGGAGACATACTGCGATATTAGAAAAAAAACAAAACATTATTTCGAGATAGGCATGCCAAAAGCAGTTCTCCGGAACAGAAGGTGGCCTAATTATTAAAAGAAATGGCTTCCATCTCTGTGATGGTCTGACTGTTTGTGGATAAAATCCTACAACTGTGAAGGGCCTCGTGCACTGCAAAAAAAAAAAAAAAAAAAAAAAAATCAAAGTGTTCAGCAGCCATACATCAGAGAGACTATACAAGAAGGGTATCGTATTTTTAGAGACCTCGGAATTCTTGAGCAAAGAAGTAGTTAGTACCAGGTCTACATCAAAAGAAAACAACATTCGGTGTCATCGCTGGCCTCCTCTGTGATGTTTTGCCCCCTGCTTCATAATATTCAAAAAGTCATGGTTAAAAAAGACAGACTGTCCCTTTAAAATTAGATCATCCCTTTTATTAATATGCAGAATGAGTTGTCAATTGACCAAGCAACAAATGTACATCCTCATATCCTCATTTTCACTTCTATCTATGAATATTTTAAAACCCTAATGTGTGCTTGGCCATTTGGGTTTTAAGCAAAGACTTATCACAGTGTAAAACCCCTCATTTTTATCCCTTAGCTGAGGGCTTCTTTTTCCCTTTTCCAGGGTGTCATTAAAAATCTGATGCCAAGAGCTGGGACTTGGCAGGGTTTGCGATATAATTTGCAATCTGCAGTGTTTGCTGGCTAGCCCCCACCTGCCCCCCTCTTTTTTTTTTTTTTTTTAAACCAGCCTGCCTGCTAGAGTCAATAGGGGGCATCCCTCATCTGTCTAAAAGAAAAATAGCAGCATACTAATTAGAATTCTATTTGCCAGAAGCCTCGGAGTTGCTGTGCTTATAGATTTCAAGCTTCTTTTGTTTGAATTAAATTGCCAACTTTTCCCCCCCTTCCTTCTTTGCACTAGGCATGAGAGAGCGGGTGCCTTATTTGATTGAAAGAGGGGAAGGGGGATGGGGAGGAGGAAAGCCTTAGCTATGGAAATGCTGAGGAAATGTCAGGGTTGTGTTTAAAAATGCCTGGTATGCTTTTCAGTGCCTGACTCCTGTCTTTCTAGCAGGGTTGTCGAGGGGAGGAAAGGGGGCCTGGCACTGAGCGCAGGCACTCTGCCCCTTCTCCCTGACACTGAAATTCTGGGGGAGAGCTGACATGCCTTTCCCCAGCTCAAAGCCAGATGGTTCAAGCTTGGATAAAACCTTGGGATGAGATCACAAAGCTTGTTCATAACAGAACACACAACATCTCTGTTTTTCTGTTAATACCTCCTTTTGTGCGTATTGTGTGGGGTGAGGGAGGGGCCAGTGCATATGTCATAAATCCAAAGGAAAATGTCATATTTAACATTAATTTGTTTTCATAACCCTGGAAAAGAATTCAGTCAGGCTTTTCCTATTAAGACGTCATAATTAACTGTCTAGAAGTTTTATTACAAATAATTTTTTAAGTTCATGAATAACTGAGCAAAATACACGCTCAAAAGTTTTTTGCTGCCATTAAGCAAAGAATTTCTTTTTTTTTTTTTTTTTTAAACATTCAAGGAAAAAATGTACAGGGCAAGCTTCAAGCACGGCCACATTTATGCAACTTCTTAAGTTTAGGTGACTAAATAACATTAAAGCCGAGCTCACTTTCCATCACCACAAATTATGCCTGTGCACAATACGCCCATTGACAGTCAGGTCTCATGCACTGATTCACAACCAGGGATAAGCGAATCATGGGGACAGAATAAAGAATTTGATGATCTTCATATTCCTCATAACGATGGAACGCTTGCAAAGGAATCAGAATTCTTTTAAAATGCATTAATCAGTCAAATTTACTTGACATTTTCATGGATTTGCTTTCTCCTTAGAAATTCTTAACAGAGCTCACCTAGCTGTGATTGGCGCTCTGGGATGACAGTGCCTCTGCTCCCTCCCCAGAGAAGCTAATACTCCTTATTTGACTTCTGCCATAAGTGTTACCATGCAGCATGTTTAACATTTTTGTATGCATCAGCTTAAAGCTTGCTTTGCTTACTGTTAGTTCAGCACATTGCAATTTTGTTTCATAAATGCCTATGAAAGGGCAAGATTTTTGGACATGAGTACGAACGTGGGAAAAGGAAATTAAGACTAATTCTCTGTTTGCCATGTTTGTCTGACAGTACTTAAAATGAGTAATCTATAAAGCCCATTCCACTCCCGAAAAAATGTGACCCCTCAGATTTGCTGTAAAAATACTGAACTGTGCCAGAATGTTTGACAAACATAGTTTCAATTTTTTTCTTTAAACTGTGAAACCTTAAGAAATTAATTATGTTCTAATTTTTTTAAGGAATTCCAGGCTCACGTCTGAAATATTGGTCCTTTCCTTTTCAAAAATCATCTGTACGTTATCATAGTATATTTGATTTTGTCTTAGTAGATGCTGTGATTATTTTTGCGCAGTCCTTCAAAATAAATTTCCTGAAAAAACACAGAGCTAAAGTACCAGCTAACCACTGCATTTTTATGTGTTCATTAAAGATAAGATCTTGAAGGAAAGAGGAAAAATATGGACATTAGTAACTCTTACATACACTCCTTGGTGCTATTATATTTTAATTAGCACAGTTTGCAGGCTGTAACCTTTCCTAGGCCTACATGATGCATGAATATTTTATTTGCATTACTATAAAGTAAAAATAATTTGATTATCATTTGTGCTATTTATCATTACACGTTTTATGACACGCACAGAGGCTCTGTTTATAGTGGATTTTAGCATTCTTAAATAGCATAGAGTGCTGACAAGCAAAGTATTGATGTTTACAGTATCATGCAAACCCTGAAGCCAACCATGTTCACATCTCTTTGAATTACTTTTCCAATTCGAAGCCTCCAAGAATCTGGTCCTCCTTTATCTCTTCTTGTTATAAAAAGTGGCAGGAGGCAGAGTGGCAGAATGACCCACAAGATGGCACCTGTCACCAGGGGGATTTCTTCTGCCTTCTGCAGGCCAAATTTTGTTTGAACTCACTATGGCCTCTGTCATATCCTCATTTTCCCTTCCACACTTGCCTCTCCTTCTTAATCCCCTCTGTGCAGGCTCAGGCTCTGTTTACCCAGCTTCCGAAACCTTTTTCTGCAAGAAGCCAAAGTAAAACCTCATTGAAAGAGGGGTTCAGGATTAAGAAGCAGACCCTGTGCAGGAGGAAGCCAGCTACACCACCTGCCGCCTTGAACTGGCTTTGCTTAAAGGCAGTTTTTCCTATACACAATTACCAGGCTCATTCTTATAGATGTGCATCTGAAATACATGATTACTTTAGGTCTCAAAGGTGAGGGAGTTGATTAGCTCTCTAATGAAGCCTTTTGTTATTACTTACAGACGAAAGTATATCACACAGACGGAATGTACCGTAAGAAGGCTTTCTTAAACCAGGCTAGATATATTTTAAGCATGACCTACTAAGATCATCCACAGCAATGAGGTAAAACAATCTCTATAAATACAGAATCACTGGAATTTTTAAAAAACTGATTAAAAGTGGTGACAGAAAATAACAAACAAGTACTATAAGTCCATTAGGCCTAATGCCCCAAAGATGAAACTGATTATTCATCTGCTACATGAGGCGTTTAGTACTTTGCAGCAAACAATCTAGGGGAACATTCACTCATTGCCTAACAGAGCTGCGAATAGGTCTATAAAGATGTTGATAACCATCCCTATCTCTGACAACACAAAGGGCCAAATCCAAACACTGTTACAGAAAAACAATCTACAGAAAAGCCTACAAAAGCTGCAGGTCGTTCCATCATTTAATTCCACTAGCTGCAAGGGAGAATTTCTCCTTCACACACAAGGATACAGCGGATCCCACATGGAGCCCCGTGGAGCCTGACAAACCAGGCAGCCCTCCTCCTGCAGCGTGCACCAGTTCCAGCCCTTGCTGCTACTCTTCCTTCACATCTAGCTTTGTGGACTTCCATGCCCTCAGGTTTCCCTGCAAGTTTGTGCACTTGAGCTCATGATACCATGCTGTTTGTTTCTTCCATTAATTTCTTCACGGGCTGGAAAAGGAAAGCGTCTTACACCTTGTTCCTAACTGTCGTCTTTCTTCATTCTGTCAGCTTCAAATATATACTCCCTAAAGCACAAACAAGGTCTTTCAGTAGCCACCAATAAGAGCAGAAGGGGAAAGTGCTTCTAAGAAGTTCTCATTTTTCCTAATGAAGGAAAGCACAAGCCTCAAATCTTACTTATCAAAACTTAATTAGTTAAGAATCATAGTTTGGCTAAACTTAGTTAAGAAAATCTTGCCTACATATTATTTTACACCAAGACAAAACTACTAAAAACAATGCAGGTATGTTTAGACAGTGACCTAAGAAGTTAAGCCCACTGTTAAAAATAGTTATTACTACTGTGAAACCTTTAAAACATTAATATCACCTCAGCAATTAAGAATATCCTTTCAATAACTGTCTACAGCTAACACCAACAGCAGACTGCATGGCTGCATCCCATATAAGATGCTTTTACTACAAACATCCAGAAGTAATTCAGATCTTTCACGCAACACAATCAGGCCATAAACATACACTTCGCTGAAACACACTAAAGTGGGCTTACGAATCATGCCAATTTGTCTCGAGCTTTGGGAGGGGAGATTTTTTTTTTTGACGCTTTTGATTTTTCATTTTGAAATGACTTACTTCAGTTTTTTTGTTAGATTATGAAATCAAGCAAGACCAGCCCCAAATGAACCATTTTGATCAATCTGAAAGGCAGTTTTTTGAGAATTTCCCTCTGCCAAGAATTTCAAAATGTCACATTTCATTCCAGTATGAACAGAAGCCAGATTCTGAACTCTCCAAATCCTTTGCGAAATAGAATTTGTGTTTTTTACAACTCCAAAATTAATTTTCTTCAAAGACTGCAGCATGGCTTAAGATAGTGGTCAGCAATTACAGATAGCATGTGGGTGGATTTTAGTAGCATTAACATAGTAAGGCCAAGGCCAAGAGCACGGAGTTGGAGCATCTTGAAGGAAGCGTGAGAGGCACCAACTCTTAACTCCTGGCTCTCAGTGAATCCCGAGCTCAGGCAAGCTGGGCTCCAATGCTTCACTTTGAAGCAAGATAGGGATGCTGAAGCAAACGCCAGCATTTCCTAGCTCCCACTGAGTTTCTATCAATATTCCTAAACTTTAGAAAAGAAAAATACAATCTGGTGTAACAGCCTTAAAAGACTGATGACTACTGCTACAAGAAACATTCTACAACTGAAACCTGTGTAAGGATAGAAATCCAGGAGGTGACTGCCCAGACAACTAAGCTTTCCCCCCAGACAAGTAAGCTCATTAAACTCTTGCCAAATTTAAGTCACTCTTCAGCAATGTGGCCCCAATTTCCTGCAAAATATATATATATACATATATATATACACATTTTATATTTTATATATACATATACATATATATATGTACATATACGTATTTTTTCTCCCTGTATCTTCCTTTTGCCATGAGCTATTTAGGAAAACTCATAATTTGCCATGCCGAGTCTGTACTGAATCACAATTCAGTGGCATCAAGGCATCACACCTTCCCCCACGGCACCACATAAACTTCTCTCTCCCCAGGCCTTCTCTTGAATGATCCTGGCATAGGCAAGAGAACTGTGGCTGAAAACAGCCTCATAACAGTCACACAAGCACAGAGTTGGGCACATAGAAACCTCTGCATCCCTTTGTTTTACTGGATGTAATCTACAGCTATCCAACCAACCCAACCATGGATACACCATTTGCTCCTCAAAGGGCCAAAGCCACCCCACCAGCTAGCTGGGTGCAGGATGGGCTGCTTAGTCCCCACAGCATAGTGGTGGCTCTGGGACTGGGCTGGTGATCTGGTTCATCTGACAGAGCTGCCCATGCTTTGCAAAACCACTCCAAAAACTGGTTTGGATGTGTTGTAATTAAATTCATCTACAGCTGGTGCAATAAAACAAGTAGCAGAAATTCAGCACATGTCAGGGACAGCTATCATTTGTGCTTTTTTTTTTTTATAACTGTTGTTTCACAGTATTTCCTATGTGAGCTCCATTACTTCTGCTGCTTTTAACTATCAACCTGCTCACTTGGGAGTCATATTTAAGGTCAGGCGGTACGCATTAGTCCTGCCTGGAGTAAAAATTTACTCCTTGCCCTGGAAATGACAGGCCTGTACAACAACAGATGAAAAAAAGCTATTCAAAAGCAAAACCACAGGGCTGTCTTTTCTTACATTACTCAAACTCAGTATGAAAACTCTAACCTGTATGTCATAATAGAAATTGTCTCCTGTAATATCTTTGGTTTTGTAATTATTTTAGGCCTTTCACTCAGAAATAATAAAATAGCTTATGTTTTCTCAACACTCCCGTGAAATATCTTTGAAATCATGCCTTGTCATTTGCTTTTTTGTTTTCTTCAGAACAATTAATCTCAAGATGCCACTCCCCCTACCGTATATGATGCTCTCATTGGCACAGACAGGGAGGAAAAAGATATTTTGGTTTTCATTTAGTTAACCACTTCTTTCTCCAAACCAAGATCATAAAATCAAAGAAAACCAGCATGAGGTAATCCTCCACCAATAAATTTATCAAGAGCAAATTTTCTGCGGGCTTGCTAAACTGTCATAAAGGGGAGGAGGTAGAGATCAAATATACTGTTGAGTAAGGAAACAGAGAGCACAAACTTTGTCCTCAGCTCGGGGACAATGATGCTCAAAGATTAACCCACCCTCTCAATTAACACCTCACATGAAAATCCCAGCAAGGTCATGGGATCCGTGCTGCAACTCGGTCAATCAGCAGTGCCTGCCTCCATACAAACCAAGATCGAATGCAGAATTAACACTGGTCCCCCAAGCCCTCATGCACAGACTCACGTCAGATTAAGCCCTTGCATGGAGGAGATATGAAAAGCATTTCTAATTAGGGTCTGAGGTTACTGGTTAAAATGCAGTCGAGCAGTCTACCAACCATTCTTCTTACTCCCCTTCTTTTTTTTTTTTTTTATATAATTTTAATTAAACGCAGATACTATTTAATTCCTACCTGCATATATTTAGTACTACTTGAATGCAAACCTGATAAAGAATACTCCTGATCCCCACTTAGCTGCCACAAGCACTTATTAAAAGGAGGGTGACTGTCTTCAAGATCTTCCTTGGGTCCCTTTGCAATAATTACTTTTTCTATCAAATGAAAAGCATAATATTTTTCTGTAAATAGATTTTTTTCCTTGTGAAACCTTGACTTCTTTGCTCTCATGACACTGTAATTATAACTTCAGCATAGCTGTTAGTTACTATCATTCCAGCCCACGAAGAGGCTTTTTCCATATATTCTCTGTTCCTCTTTTATTGTTGCTTACAGAATTCTTGAGACTAACACTTGAGGACATTTTGCAGCCCATTTTTCTCACAGAAGCATCGCTGAACATCCAGTATTTTGGGGAATAGGAAGAAGAGGACTTGGTACAGGTCACATTCTGTTAAATTACTGTAATTCCAGGGCACTACACAACATTTCTGCTATTGTGTGATTAGCAATCTAGATCCCTCCATAACAATTTTTAATATCTACCATGACCCTGGAAATCTTCATGCTACATCTACAGCATACTAAAGTCTTGTCACTCCAAATTATAGCTCTGAATAATTCAGGAATTGTTACTTATTAAAGCACTGGGAAAACTTTGGGATTCTCATATCTACAGGCTCTCTATTATTATTCTGATTATGAAGATGTTCTAATATATGCTGCTGCTATCCTTACACATTACCATTTATGAGGAATCAATATATGATTCAGCTCCTGTATCACACAGCTATACCTCAGAGTATCAAATGATGCAGTGAAATGAAGATTCCTTATTTTTTTTTCTGGGAAAAGAGGAATTATATAATATTTACATCAACTTTTAAAATTCCAAATTATACCTTAGCATAACAAAAATTTGCAAACAAACATTTTTAAGAAAAACAAAATTGTCTATATATAAAACATCTCTTTTTTTTTTCCCATGACACACTCACTAACAAAAATAGGGACAAAATTAATGCAAGTCTAACTAGTTTAATAACATATTAAACAAATTCTGCCTGTGTTAATCCCACATAAGCAGCTATAATAAGCCTTACTGACAAGGAGGATCTAATGAAGAGTTGAATTTTTCATAGAGGTTTTATTAGGTTCATCATCCTCCTCAAAAGTCCAGGCCCCTGGCCATGCCAGCTCTAAAACCTGGAAAAGATTATCTTCAACTTAGAATAAACAACTAATTTCTGCAAAGAATATTCCATGTGATGGCAAAACTTGCATGTGTTCTGTACTTTTAAACCCTGCCACTGGATGTCATACTGGAGTAGCTTTGGGCAAATGTAAAAATTAGTTTAAAAGCTTCAATAATAATCCTGAAAATATCCGCCTGGTATTTTTAGCATATAAGTAACATATAGTGTTATAACATAAGGTAAACTGTAACATAGGGAACATCCAAAATATCACTTTGGCAAAGTATATTAATGAGCTGCTTCCCCAAACTGTTGAAATAACGTCATTACTTCCAGGACAGGCAAGCACTTGCACTTACATTGACTACAATGCACTGACTATGTTCAGTCAGTGGATTACCAGAGCAGATATCCCACACTATGAAAAGAAGTGCTTTGAATTCATTTAGAATTGAAAGCCGTTTCTCTCCAAAACTTTGCACAATATCAGATGGGGTTGGAGGAAAGCAGCGTTAGCGCATCTCCTTAAACGAAGCCAGAGAAGTGGGTTGAACCCAAAAGAAACACTACTGTGACCACTGCTTGTGCTGTCTGGTTAAAGGAGGCAATAAGGTTCTATTCACAACTACATTTAAAATATCTGGTGAGAAGCACATTATAAGGTTTTATTATTGCTACCTACTTCTAAAAGTACATTATTTTCCAATGGCTAAACTTGTGCAAAACTTACATTAGAGGGGACCCAGATTGAGCAGGAAATCTGCCAGTTCAGGAGGAGGAATAACAGTTCTGCCATATGATACTTCAGAGAGGTTGGTATGCAGTTTTATATTTAAAAAATACCTTCCCATCTCCTTAGCAGGTCTAACCCATTCCTTTTTTTTTCTCTCTCTTTTTTTAATACACAAAGTTGAATAACTTTATTACAGCATTATCCTTTAAGCTTCAGGTGGTGCTCTGGGATAAATTTACACAAAGGATCTTCAAGAAAATACTGCAAAAGGAGTGGCAGATTTTTATTTTTTTCAGCTTTTATTGTAACTACTGGTGTCAAATTTGGAAACTCCTGCTTTCAGTACAGGTTTAATGCAAAAGTAAAAAAAAAAGTTTTGCAAAAATACTTATAAAAATAGGAAAAATTGTGTCTCAGTCCTTTATAACAGTGAAAGGAAGGCAATTATTATCCGCAGAGCCAGAGAATTTTCTGTTCCTGAAAGGCATTAGGTGTGGTGCTAAACAGGGCAGCATCTCCAACAACTGGATTAAAGTTTGTGAAGATAACCGTACTGAGGTCCCTGTTTTACCTCTAAAGCATTTACCTTTTAGGTGACTTTCAGTGTAAGCATGTCCTGATCTGAAACAGCCTGAAACATTAGCTTACTACAGAAAAATTATGACTCAAATGATGGCAACAAACTTAATCCTGCAAAACTTCATTACAGACAGTGAAGGAATAAACGGGCAATTAACCACCACAGAAACAAAAAAAATAGACTCCTGACAAAAGATTTTTCAATCTTAAATGCATCATTATTTTTAATAAAATGTGTTGTATCGCTATTATTTATCTCCAAATTACACCTGCCCCTTGCATATACAGGGTACTAGCTCAGTTTAACATGTAAAAGCTCTACTTGCCCCTATGTACATTAGAACTCCTGTTTTGATCTACAGAAAAAAAAAAAAAAACCTCTAAAAGAGCGAGAAAGCCTTCAGAACTCATTGTTCTTTTCAAAGTTTGTCTTTCCCATTCAGCTAACTATTCTTCTCTTTTAATCTATTCAGGTAAAAATACCCATTAAATATCACCTAAGTATCACTTTTGGGGGATTTATGATTAGGATTAGCTTTGTGTCAGCTTTGTGTCACCTCTTGGTACAAGGCTGAATGACAGAAATTCATTTAACCACTGTTAGAATCCCATTTCTTCCCTACTTCCAGATTCATATACATTTTTCTTTCTAACATATATTGATCTCAGAAACCCAGAGCCACTTTTTAACACTTTATTAAACACAATATATACAAGGTAACATATTGAAAGTATAATAATGAGGCCAATAGTAATATAATGAAGATAGTCAAAGGTCTATCAAATACGTAATTAATATTTTAATTATATATCTAATATATCTACATCCCACTGTGAAAAATAACTGGGTCTAGTAATCTTCATGGTCGATGACAAGATTACTATTACTAATGGTCTAAGGTACAAGTGTTTATTTTTAACATTATTAACGGTACTAATTATGATGAATATGATTATTTAGAGTCATTACGTGGTAGAAGATTTTGATGATCCACTCAAGTGCCTACAATTTAACATTCTCCATCTACCATCTATGGAAATTAATGACATAGCTAAACTTTATTGTTATTGTATGCATTGCCAGGAAAATTGCTTTTTAGGAGGAAAAAAGCAGAAGGGATCATCCAAGTGTGCTGCCCATTTCTCCATCATCCAATGAAATTTCATGCTTGCAAATCAGTAAGAAAGCCTGATAAGATGATGTTACGCACTGAAAAAATAAGGCCACGACTTTTGCAGACAGAAGGACAGGTACCACAAGCACTCATCCACACAGAAGTGTTATTTTCATTACGTGGGCTTGGATCAGAGCCCTTGGTCCAGGTGCCAGGTATATGCAGGTATTCAAAAGAGCTTACTCAGACATGACAGACAAAGGAATATTTTGTAATGCTCCTTTTGCAGATGGCAAGCTAATATCACAAAAAACTAAGTAACCTATAGCCATATAATTTATTACTACTCAGAGCATCTTTGTGCACGTCTGTGAACATGGCAAGCTTTGCCTCCCTTCACTGTCTGTGCACCTAAGCATCTCTGTGGGTATTACATGTGTGCTAACGTGACAGATGTATTTGGGCAGGCAAGGTGCCACATGAGCTTAAAGACATGTTGCATCTGTGTTTGTAGGCTCACAGGTAGGGAACCTTGGCTTGGTGGGCAGCTTTGGGCTTGTTACTGGCAGAGTGCCCACGCAGGCATGAAGGCCGGGGTAAGGGTAGGCACAGAACAACCATTTCCTAAAATCAGAGTCACAGCCTCAGCATAAGGCCACCACAGAGCTCACTGTTGCTGAGATCAATATGCTGTCCACATACTCACGGCATAGCCTTGTGGGTCTCAACCAAACATTGCCTAGACGAGGAAAATGTACATATAATTTTCCCATCGATTTTGAAGCAAGTCAATACTTAACCCTTTGCAGGACTCTCAACCCTGCAAAATGGCTCCTCTGGATCCCACAGATTGTTTATGCATTAACTGCCAGTTCACTATAAACAACTGTCACCTCTGCAGCCAGATTCCTCGTGGTACGCTGAAGGAGAGGGCAGAATCATTAACTAGTTAAATCTGATAAATACAGACTCTCAGAAAAAGATAGAAGAAAATGGACCATTCTCACTTTGTAATGCATTTCCATCAGTGACTGGCACACTATTAGGATCGGGATCAAAGGGGGTGGGATGCCGGCATCTTTGGATTTGGTCCTTTCACGTTGTCTGATTGATGGAACTGAAAGGCTTCTGCTTGTAAAGCAGTCACCCCAAACAGCTGTCTCTTGCTCCTGTCCTCCTCTCCATTGCAGTATATGCAGTTCAGATTTCATTTATCAGCCCCTTTCAATAGCAACACTCTTCCAGGGGAAGTAAAGCCTTGCATTAAAGAGGACGCTTAGCAATTTGCATGCATGCACCGTATTGCTAAGCGTTGTCTGGCGTTACTTGCCAAAGGACATGCAGCAACGCGTATCTTCTATCTCCCCCACTTTTCTGGTTTCTTAAATTATCAGTGTTTTACTTCCCTTTCATGTTCAAAGCATAGCAAATTTATTTGATATATTCTGAATGCTGAAGCATGCCAATGACATCAATCAAGCTACAGAACACTAGGAAAGCTGCTATGGAGTAATCAGAATTGGCCATAAGCTATAAATATATACTGTCTTGCAATTCTTTGGCTGCTACACAAACTTTGATCATTAGCACTGATCAAAGATCATGAGGGATAAAATGGTATTATGATATAATGGCATGAATGCTACAGCTGATACTAAGGGCTATATATGACCTATGCTTGACTATACCGTCTTTTTCCACACACCAGGAGCATTCATTAAAATGGCAGATTTATTTTGCTGTATCTTAGAGGATAATATAACAGAATACTGTCGTAGAAGCAGAATTGGCGTAACTATTCATAACCAGCCTGACTGTTTTGCATTTGTATTCTCTGCAGCACACCTCCTTATAACACTGCACAGGTGACTGTCTCATACAATGTCTAATTATGCCTGAGAGGTCACAAAACATAAATAATGACTTTTTATTGTTTTCTCACTTTTAAATGAATTGGATATTTCCTCTCTAATAGCAGGATATATCAAGCACTGCAGCAGTAGTAGTAGTAGGGTTTTATGCCAGTTAGGCTTCACATTCTAATCTAATCTTTATTTGTATGAAAATGGTCTCTTAATGAACGTATCTTTTATTCATTTGTAAAACGTACCTCATGCTCAATACAGTTCTTTCAAATTAAAACTATGATAGCGAATGTGGATTCACCTCCCTTGCCTGCCAGCATGCTTCTCTGCTCCATACTCTGAATTAAGTATTTCAATATCTTATCAGAACTCCAAAGTTTTCGGACAAAAAAAGTAGTATCCAACCTCACATTTGTTAACTAAAATGAATAAAAACGCTTCATACAAAAGAAATCAAATGAATACGGCCTTACACATTAACTTATGCTTAATTTTCTTAGGAAATCCATCCAGAAAGAAAGAACTGTAATTTTTTGAAGTCCTCAGCTTTCTACTTGTCCCAGGAAAACAAGAACATCTTTCCTTTAAATTTAAGAGTTGGCTAATCCAGCCAGGGACAAGAACACCCTATGACTTGCATGGTCACACGCATTTTAGAGCTGATTGTCAGTAAACTCTACGTAGGTAATCTGTACAGGTAAAATGAAAAGTGCTGAGTACACACAAAGTTACACCTTCATAACAAAATCACACACCCTGGTTTTTAGTGATTTACAAGGCAAGAAGCCATTCCACTCCATGATTCTGAGGAAGGAAGAGGCTGAAGATCAGTATCTGTTTCAAAATCAGTGGACAGCAGGAACAGACTTTCACATGCGGTCTTCCTCAGTGAAGAATTCTGAGACAAAACATGTTGAGAAAAGCAAAGGAGAATCCCATTGCCTTTGGTATGCAAAGGGTTATTCATCATTGTCACAACATTTCTACAAGTACGACCCAAAAGGATTCACTGCCATTTCTGATTTACATCTGTGTAAAGGAGAACAGATTCTGGACCCTGGAGAAACTCCTAATTTTATTGTGCCTTTGATTCTTAAAGTGTTCTTCCTCTGTTCATATTGGGAACAAGAGATGAGGAATCTCTATGCTGTGTGATTTCTTCTCCTCCTATCCCTTACAATTTGTGAGTTAAGCTTTCAGATTTTCTTATCTCACCTAAAAACAAAATAAATGCTAAAGAAACAAAAAATCAAAAGTGCAATTTTACTTAAGGTCATTCTCAAGGTTATTCTGGCAGCAGCCTGATAAAACAAACAGCACAAACCAACACGAAAAACCTGAATTACAGTGCCCGATCCAGTTCCTACAAAAGTCAATGGATATCTCTGCACTGGTTTCAGTAGGCATTCAATCAGGCTCAGGGATAATTTGGCACTCAAAACCACTTTACCTCCTTTTTTTCTAATTTCCATTATCTCAATCTCACTAGCACAGTCCAATTTTGGGCTTACATTACATGCAAAGTCCCATTGTCTTGTCAAAGACATAATAATCACAATGCTGTTATAGTGCTTTGATTATATCCCTGTGCTTTATCTAGTCCAGTGGCTCCTGCACTAGAAGAGATTAGTATTTCCCACTGACTTGCTGGAATGAGTTTGTTTTTCTTAAAAACTCTCCCATCCTCATTGTAAGCCTTATGGTACATTCATGAAGAAAACAAAACCAAAAATGTAGCCCTCGTGATTAAATGACAGATACTTGAAATATTTTCTTCTATACATGTTCATGTAAACTTTGCAAAAGAATAATCAGTTTCATGTGTGCCAATGCACAGCTCCATATGATTAATAGACCCTTCGGAAGGATACTTTTTAATCCAGTAATAGAGATCATGTGTGTATCATTATATGCACACACCTGTATTTGCCTCAGACCATTATGTCTGCTAGCTCCAAACTGACATCAGCCAGACAGTTCCAGAGAAAAGTATGAGAAGTATGTACGTGCAAAGTTACAAATATCACATCAACTTCTTCTCAAGATTTATTCACTTTGTCTTTAGTCAGAGGAAGGGATTATCCTCAAGGATTAGGAAAAGAAAGTCAAGACTTCCTCAATAAAGGTGCCGTCTAAATCTTTATTGGATGCACAAATGGAGATGAGAACCAAGCAACACTGGCTGTGATAAAAGATTCCCACATATGAAGCCTGAGAAAAGAAAATGTGTTGACAAAATTTTTTTCATCTTGTTTTTCTAATCAAAAAGTCTATGATAAATCTGGAAGTACACTGTGAACCTAATTGCATTAACTTTCTTCAAGCAATTATTCTAAAGAGAAGCTCCCATATATAGAAAATGACTCCTAGAGATTTGTCTAAGTTTGAAAATTGTCTTCTCATCTGTCAAATAGGAAAAAAAATAATTGATTACACTTTCACAAACCTGTTCCCTCCTTTTTTAAACCAAATGCAAGACTTGTTAAAATGTTTCTACGGCAAAGCACATTTCTATTATTCTATTTCAGTCATCTCTGTTGTAGGCCACATTATGGGACAGTGTTTTCCGACAGCTCATCTTTTTCTTTCTCCAGATCTATTCTATTTCATCTTAGATTTTTACCCTCTGCAGAGCAAACATCAATCCACAATGGATGTTATGCTCTACTGGTATCTTTATACTCAATCCATCAATTTTTGTAGTTCGATATCAGCCTTACACTTCTCCCTTTGCTTACCAGGGATTAAAAAATGTTACTACACTTATCCTTTCCAGCTCAAATCCTAAAAAGGCCCAGAAATGTTCTGTATTCATCCTTTGATTACATTACATTGCCAACATCTGCCTAAATATTGAAACTGCACTCCTCATCATGATGTGGTTTTCCAATCAGCTTTTGTAATAATACTAGCCCTTGATATGTAAGCACATTAAAACTACCTTTCTTCTACCCTGTCTTAATAGTTAGCCTATGCATGAAGTGCTTGGAATGAACTGTTGCAAATGGGTTCACCTGTGCAGAAGGTTTCATATACTAATACAGTATTATTTTACTGAAAACAAACTTTATTGGCTGTGGCAGCAAACAAGAGATTTGTTCATCTTTTGTTCCTTGAAGAAAAACTCTTAGCAGTAGGATTCTGAAAACAAACACTAGTCAGCTTTTTTTCTTTTTCAACAGTTAGGGGCAAAATTAAAAAATTAAATAGCACTAATGCATTCCATTTATTTCAGATAGATCAAAGAAAGAAAGAAAATGCATAATCAAGCAAAGTTTTTCAGAGCATGTGCTCACACATACACTTCCACTTTTCTAGAAGGCTTTTTAATGGAAATTACTCTCATTTAGTTTACAGATCTTGACTGAACAGGAGAGCAAGCATCATATGGAACAGAGCAACAGAGGTCACGTGTAACCATGGGTTTACTGAACATGCTTAACCTATGAACATACTTAGTTCCAGTTCACAGTATAGAGGTGTTGACAGCTCTAGTGAATCTAGCTGAGGTCGTTCTGGAAACAACTGCCTCTCCCAAGCTCCTCCAAGAGAAAGGCAGAAGAGAAAACATCCACATCTGGGTGGCTTTCAGTTGAAAGTCTACTGTATTTATGGCAATGAAGATGGCTTTAAAGCAAGCAGGGGAATTTTGTGTTAATTAGCAGATATTCACTTAAGTTCTCTGAAATTACTACCCAGTCAGCAACTTCTGGTAAAAGAGCTAGTATTGGCTTGAATGCTTACTGAAATCCTGGTATTTACCTAAAATGTGAAAAACAGCCAAATATCTTCCTACTTAGCTCATACCAGCCTATATTAGTAGATACTGCCACTTTGAAATACTTTCATCCAGTCCTTAAGACACCTCTTTAAGGGTAAGGATGCTGGCCAGTCAACATGGAATTTCTCTGAAAATAGACCTTTACAAGCAGGGAATAAAATAGTCAACATTTTGAAAAAAAAATCTGCTGCATGGCAACAGATCTAAAGAGAGCTTAATCTAATTTTTCTGGATTGTCTCTAAGAGTTCATGTGACCCTGATGCAGAAACACTGGTGAGGGAAGAAGGCCTGGCCTTTAAGACATATTGAATTGCTACGTGAAGCTAGACAGAAAAGGTAGCTCTAGAGTGGCAACAGCGCACATCCATCTTTACTCGGAACAGGACGTTACAGCAGAAACTTCATATCATTTCACACTGTTCCATATGCCAAGCCTAGACCCTGTAATGCAAGCTGAGCCAGTGGAACCGTCACTGTTTGCTCAGCTCCACAGCAGCCATACTAAGCAACCAATGCACAAGTGCATCTTTAGTCTAATGAAACATTATTTCAGGCTCTGCCCTCCTCATTCCAGCCTCCTCAGCTTTCAGTTTCAAAACCAATTATATTCCAAGTCTGCCATGCCTGGGGGCTTCTTCCTGCTGTTCCCTTCCTTTAGGAGCTTGAGGCTGAGATTCGAGCAGTCTTATCGCCATGCCCAAGCGGATATAATACCTGGTAGTTTTTATCTCATGAGCAAGTTGTTTTTCTATTCACTGAACAGTCCTGAGTCTGACAGACATGTTGTACTCTACTGAATGAGTATATCTATGGTCTTCAAGGGGGAAAATGCAAGACAGGAGCTAAGACAAACCTCTGTGAGAACCTTTTACTCTGGATCTTCTCCCATACTTTTACCGTGGTATTTAAGGCAAGGGCAAACAATGTTCAGATTTAGTTGCAAGCTTTACCAAATTTAATCTGTGTGTTTGAGCAGAGAGTTCTGCTTGAACTCTATGTACATTACTACTTCATTTTATTGAATTTACCTTCTCCAGTGAGTTACTGAATAGCCACTCGCATTTGCCTTAATGATAATTTTAAGGAAAGCTGATCATTATGCTAGTATACATTTGTTGCACACAAAAGCATATACATATGTACAGTTTTGTACTGGATACTAACAACCTATAAATTGATGTTATTACTAGAGTCTCTATGTATATGTTGGCAATTACATATGTTTTTCTTCTTTCCACTATATAAATTTCCTTTCCCTAATAAAGTGTGGAAGGTTTCCCAAAGAGTTTAATAACCCAGAATCACTGAAGTGTAGCTGTTAAAACAAGCTAAACTGGTTTAACTTCTGAGCTGTCAGATTTAATTTGAAATGACGCGATCTGACCACTGTTTTCCTGTGAATTGCTAAAATTAGGTCATTTCCACAGATATGCAATAAATACTAGAAAGAATGTCAAAGTTTAGGATTTCATTTTGCTCTGAACTTGCTTTCTTAAATGAAATTAAGTGAAAAAAATAAACAATTTATTAAAACCTAAAAAATAGTTAAACCAAACAAACAAATAACCCATGAGGAACAGTGTTTGTGTAATTTAAAAAATGATGATTTTCAAAAGGTATTTTAATGCAAAAGATATCTAGCTCAATCATTTTTTCAAGCAGTAAAAGCAAATGCATATGGCTTGAAAATCTGTTAAAACACAGTACTTTACACCTTTGTTTGTACCTGCTCCAAATATATTTGTCTATAAATTAACTGCACATGGTGGTTTTAACACTGGCTTATTTTATCCATGTGTTCAAGAAATGTAATACATTTCTTGTATTCCATCAATTACAGTTCTATTCAGCGGACAAAAAAGAGAAGGGTTATGGATATATCTATGTATTTTTTCATTTTATATGCTATTGAATCTCAAGGTACCAACTCGTATATTTAAAAAAAAGCAATGTAGAAAGAACGTTAAAGAAACGTAACTCTAAACTTCTGCAATTTCTCTGAAGAGATGAACTCACTTAAAATACCAACATATTCAGCATCATAAAGTAACATGATTGTCATGAATGGTTAGTCTCATTTTGCAGACAGAAGACTGAGCCATAACATTAGTAGTCCACAGTGTTGGTCTTCTAGTAAGATCAACACCATTTCATTATGTTCACCTAAACATCAATCATCATCTTTTATCCTGTGTAGTATGATTTGTCATAATCATTTGCTCTCCAGTAGTAGCTGGTATTCATGTCCACAACTACATGTTATTACTGTTTTTTTCCCCAAGGAAATCCACAGATGTTGGAACAGAGTCCAGGTGTTCCTGATACCAAACGTGCACTAAACATAAAAATCCTGCTTCCAGGTTCTGTGAGCTTGAGATCCCTATTAAAAAAAGGCAGCATCACTTCAGTTCCCCAAGTTATCCGCCAACTCTGTCAACACACAATTCCATTGAAAGTGGGATGGATGTTTATTACATGTGGGTTTGGTCATTTCAATCTTCTCTTTCTAGTGCATGTGAAATTTGCCATATGAATACCTCAGAAGAGTGAAGTCCTTCACATAGTAGCAACCATGGTAAAACACAGTCCATTACTGCTTCTTTAATGTGACCCACTCCTTGGCCTAAATTTTTTACAACTTCATGAAAACTGAGTTAGATCAAGCTTTGTTCACAACTACTCCAGACCACATATTCCTTTGCAAAGTCTAATGAACCTGCAGCTACAATCACCTAGACTGGGGAAGATTCATTTCTTTATTTCTATCATTGCTCCTTTTCACAAGTTGGAGTCTCATACTTTGAACAGTTAGACAACTTGTTCTCACTCCCAGCCTTAATTTATCCCCACGTTATTGTACCAATATTCTTAGAGAGGTTAAGCACAGAAAAGAGAATTCAGATTCTCCCTTTCATTCACTTGGCACTGGAAGCTTCAGCTTTCACATGTGTACATCATTCTTGGTAATTAGACAAAGACCATATCTCATTTATGAAGAAAGGTTGAGGGAACTGGGCTTGTTTAGGTTGGAGAAGAGAAGGCTCCAGGGAGACCTCATTGTGGCCTTCCAGTACTTGAAGGGAGTGTATAAACAGGCAGGGGAATGATTGTTTACGAGGGTGGATAGCGATAGGACAAGGGGGAATGGTTTTAAACTGAGACAGGGGAGATTTAGGTTAGATGTTAGGAGGAAGTTTTTCACTCAGAGGGTGATGACGCACTGGAATGGGTTGCCCAAGGAGGTTGTAGATGCTCCATCCCTGGAGGCATTCAAGGCAAGGCTGGACGTGGCTCTGCACAGCCTGGTCTAGTGGCTGGCAACCCTGCACTCAGCAGGGGGGTTGAAACTTGATGATCTTTGAGGTCCTTTTCAACCCAGACCATTCTATTCTATGATTCATTTCATATCATTCTTTCTATTACAGCTACCTACTCTGGATCCAGACTGAAAGTTGACACTTGAACTCTGTATCCCTTTACCTGATACACTGCTAGAGTGTACATTTATTTAAAGAGTTTACATATGGAAAATGTTAATGCCACAATCCTGCAAAAACTTGCCTAAATGCTTAAGTCCAGGCATATAAGTAATTTCATTAAATTCAAATTACTCAGCTCCATTGAATTCAATTTGCCCGTGCTCATGACTAAAAATATAAGGATTGTGGACTTAGAGACCATTATCCTTGACCCAATTTGGTGGGTCCACACGTAAATCAGATAAGCAAATCCCTTCCACTTGTGTTTGGAGTCCAGAATTCATGCAAGCTGGACATCTTAAGAGTTGCAAACAGTGAAGAGCAGCCAAGTACCTCAGACTACAGCTGCTACGTTGGAACCATGGCCCCACCTGTTCAATTTGGTCAGTTTTTAAGAAAAAATATAAATAAATAAATGCAGTACAGCATCTTCGTCCTACGAACAGGACAAGATCCATATTCCAAATGTGAACTCAGTAAGCACTGCACAGAGAGTGGAAATACTCTCTTTAGGAACTTCTTCTAATTCTCTTCAAAGCTTAATTATATTACAGGAAATATTTGGCTAAGGTGTGGCTATTCATCATGACTCCTATATTAAGGGTATGATCAGAGCTATTTCAGTCAATTTTTCATTTTAAGCTGGCTTTTACTTTCAAAATATAATTATATCCCCTCATTTAATTTTTGTTATAAAAAGAAATTATATCTTTTAATTTTCTTTTACTAAAAGAAAAGCTTCTTCTTTAAAAACCTATGTTGTAGTAGGCAACATATTTAGAGCTTACGATCAGCAATTTCTCTAAAGAGGAAGATTTAAGGAAAAAAGTGGCTCTAAAAGTAATTTCAGCAGCAAAGTAGATTAAATATCCACCATATTAGTCACAGAGTATTAGATGGAATTGGATTGACTGGAAAGAGGTCAAAGAGTTGCTGAAGGTTTTAGCCCACCAGAGGAGCAATAAAATTCAACCATACTTAAGATCATTAGCTTTAAACCCTTTGATATGAGATCCAAACCTCCAATGCTCACAGAAGAAACCTCCAAGCACCATGCCAAACCAGAAGGAAACACTTTAAGGTGCCTACATTTCATGGAAACCTTTAAGCAAAGTAGAAAACTGGAGATAGAGAGAACCTGTACGTGCAAGGAAGACTGGGACACAAATAGAGGGGAAAAGAAAACACAGCTTTTAAAGAAAGCCAATTTATAAAATACCAGCGTGTTCACTTTAACAAGTTCTAGTGGAGTATGAAGTTCTTTTCCCAGCTAACAGAAAACCCACCCATCAATTCTCCAGTTTGACTCCTTGCTCCCAGTACCCTGTTCAAATGCTCTCTTCTCTACTTTCTCATGATAACAAGGCACACTTTCCCAAACAAAGAAGGGCTGCATTTGCTGAGTATGGCACCAAAATGAGACAATCAAACAGAGATCTGAATTGTATGACATGATAAAGGAAGAGACATGTGCTGACAGCAAGGCAAGGAGGAAATCTAAAATTCAGAAGTCATCTAACACAGACAATCCAAAAGAAAAAGGCAGAGGAGTAATTAAAAACCCTGAAGACAGTGATGGGCCTCAAGTTTTTGAACTGGCTCCCTATTTAATAGAAAGGATGGTTTCCACCCGAGAGAAGAGAGATAAAAGACAGACTTTTCTGTAACTAATAACCAACTGACATATTTCCGTTGGTTTTGTACATTTTTTCACTCATTTTGAAAATGACAAGAATAATTAAAGTTGTTAAATACATTGAGAGACTTGTCATTCAACTAAAATACCAACTCTTATAAATTTTCCACAATAAGCACTGCAGACAGCACAATGCAGAAGAAATGAATCTCTCACTAGAAAGATTTAGTCATTTGATGATCCTATAAAAAACTCATACCAGATCTTTATTTCCTGGGGCAAGATAATGAACTTTTCTTCATGTGTTTGTGAGTATAAAACATACGCAATTGATTTAACTTCTATAGAAGAGAAAAATTAAAGTCTCAAGAAGAATTTTAGTGGCCATTCTGGCATATTTAGGTTTTTAATTTTAACGCAAGTCCTTCACAGAAGCATGTTAGTATTTCTGCACAGGTGTTTTGGCTTTATTGTCCTTCATAAAAAGTAAAGCGGAAACACCAGCAAGGTGCTTTCTGGGGACAAACTCAGTTGCAGAGAATTTAACTGCATGATACCATAAGGCTCAATCTAACAGGACCTAAGTGATACTTAAGTCCCATGTTAGTTTTCTATGCTGAGAAATTTTAACCCCAACAGGAAAATGTCTTATCTCAATGGAGCTATACCTTTTCAAAAAATCCCAGCCCCTTGGAACACAACTTCAGCGTGCATCTAATCTGTGTGTGGTGGTAACTGTTCATGATACAAACCAAAAGACTTAAAGCCTCTTAGTGGAGAAGAGCCCATGTAAATACAAGAAGAAGTTCAGAAAGAGTACTGTATGAAATAACACGTACTCAAAAAAAAATTACTTTTTTAGTATTTTATAACAAACAGCGTCTCAAAGAAGCCATCATCACTCTACATCAGCAAAGTGGGCACTTCGAATAAAACAGTGGAGCACGCTAGAGGGCAATTGATGCGTATACCTGAAATACTCTGCTTTAGTTACCTTCCTGTGAAGAACATGGATCTCTGTAAATATCACAGTCTGTTCATCATTGCTACGGGAAACTTCTACATGTAACATCCAGGAGCAAAAGCAACGCTGACACCACGCAGGGCTCAGCAGCACTCAGCTCTAGGTGGCAGTGCAAGGCCACGAGGGGCAGCAGGTCCCGTTCCTTTCCCCCGGATGGTCTGAGTAGATGACAAATCCCAAAAGAGAAGGGCACACAAACTCATTTGCAGGAAAAGGTAGCTTATTTCATAATATTCCATCATGTTCAAACCTCATTTGAATTCTCCCCAGAGTACAATGCAGTCACTCGTGTAGTCACTATGTAGACGTAAGATGTATATAGATGTGAGAAGGACGGGGGGGTGGGAACCTAAGAAGCCTTGGCTCAGCCATTGACACACATGTTCAAGAGCAAAGTCAGTGTGAAGGGGGAATAACTTGCATCTCAAAGGCATCAGTAAATAATTCTCTTTTACGCTGAATTCTTCTTACTCCTTCTGGGGTAATATAACTCTGAGCTTACTCAAGCAGTGGGAGTCAGCGCTACCTAAATGAGCACAACTGGTGCTATGGGATGTGAGTTGGATTCTCAAAGTAAAAATTGTGGTGCTCTGATTACAAAAGGAATTTTAATTCTTAATTGGAACTAAGAAAAAAAATCAAAAGGCTGATTTACTTGCTGGCATTTCAACATCCTCAGTAGTTATAACAAAAATTCTAATCTATCTCATAGACAATCAGATGGGAAACAGATCAGATTCTCCCCTTCTGCTAGTGGAAAGTCAAGCCTCAAAGCAGCTTCGTCACTGTTGTTGTTTAAACCTTGACAAGACCACTAAGACTGTCAGAAGTAAGTTGCAATTTACATACAAAGAATGCCTGACCACTTAATACTGTACTGGAATCTCCTGAACAAGGCAGATTATGGACAAAGTTAACAAATATGCTTCAGAAAGAGACATTTGCTATTGTACTTCATTAAAGCAAACTTTAACATTTCCTTTCAATGATGAATTTTATTGCTTCAAGATGTTTTGATGAGCAGGTACCCATGTAGTAATAGAATAAAATGCACACACAAATATTAGTATATGAAGATACTCTTAAAAAGTGCATCTCCAAGGATGTTATGTGAAAGAATACACTACTGTATCAAAGCAAATCCTGTGTTTCATAATTTAAATCAGAAATGGAAGAATGAAGCTTGAGTGATCAATTTCTTTTCAGGGATAGTGACTGAAAAAATAGTTGACATTTTATAGGTTTTTTTAGTGCCTGAAGTTGTCTGTTCTCAATCTCTGAAGGCTTATTTTTCTTTCTAAAGATGGCGTGGGGTCTGCAGGACCCACTTTAACTTTCTTGCTATACTTGGCCAAGAAATACAAAGTGTTGGTGAAGTATAAACACAGAGCCCTTTTTCTTTGACCCATTCTGCAGTGTGATGGGATAGTGTTGTTAGTTTATGTGAGAGAAAATAGCATAGGCTTTCGGAAAAAAAAAAAAAAAGAAAAAAGTGGAATTGGATTAAGGCCTTTGTGCAAGCCTCAATGCTGAGGGGAATTAGCAATAGTTGTAGGCACTTAAAGGAGCTCTCATGCTGAAGCTTATCCCAGATTTTACACAATAAACATTTGAATATCAACAGTGTTTTGCAACTTGCAGCACTAATGTATAAACTTCTTCCTTTTGAAACTCCCAAATCCCTCCAAACGTTCGCAATACCCTCTACGTAAACATGTAGGGCCTATAGTGGAAAGCACCCAGCTAGAGATGTGATTTTTTTTTTTTTAATGTATTTTTCATCCCCCAAATCTGAAGTCATCTAGTACCATTAGCTGGTCTAAGCACTTCAGAAGTTCGGTAATTTAACCATCCAACTCTTTCCCCTCCAGCCTTATTTTCCATTTAAAAGACAAAGACGTCAGTGGGACATGAGCATGACTTGGGTATACTAATCTTACATATTTCATGTTACTATAAAGAGGCACTACAAAACCTTTGATCTGTTCCATTCTTTAAAATGCTGATCTATCCTTCTTTTATCAGAATGTTCATAGCATTTGGGGGGGGCTGGGGAGGAGGGGGAGGGGATAGTTCACTACCAAGCTTAAACCAGACCACATCATGAACACGTGGAGAAAGCATTTAGCTCCCTCTTTTTAAAGTCATCTGCTAGTAAGCAGAATTCAGAATAGATCAAGAAGTGGAAGTTGGATTCCTCACTGCTAGAGTTGTGCTAACACCCATGGAGTTGGTGTCATTAGCCTTAAGTAAAGTCTGGCAGTTAATGACAGATTTTGAGTTTCTTAACACTAAGTGTAGCAAATTCACACTGACATAGTTGGGGAAAAGACCTGTGTCTTTTCTAGTCGCTGATCAGCAAAATTCACAGTTGACATGACATTTCTACTCCCTTTTACAGATGTGACTTAATTTCAGTAGCCTGTTTAAAGGATGATAGCAGATTCAGGAAGAAATTACTTCCATGGTCTTAGCAGGATCTCAGAGTAAATCTTCTCAATGCAGTATGTAATTATAAATGATTCTCCCCTCCTTATTTACTTTTTAACTCTGTTAGATAGGGACATATGTAATCAGTGTTCACAGCTTTGTATATGTCCACTAAAAAAGCTAACAGTTAAGTAAGCCTACAGTGAGATAGTAGGGTGGGAAAAACTTAAGAGATCGTTTTTTTGTTACAGTGTTTGTTTTGTGCTTGAAAGGATTGCAATAAGAAACTCATAGTATTAAGAAAAAAAAATGAAGACATTACTGCCCTGTCCAGTTCTGAAGCATGTTGAAGCAGTTTGTCTATTGAATTTGATACAATGATGTATAGATGAATAAAGTTATCTCTAGTATTGAATAGGACGGTGTCAGTGGGAGGGTAAAAAGGGAGGAACTTGGAATCTGAAAAGAATACTTTTTCCCCCCCCTCCCTCTTTTTAAGAACTTGAAGGTCAGGGTCCAGCTGCCGTAAAAGGCTAGAGGACAAACAAAATGCTGGACAGGCCCAAATAAAGACAACTATAGACACACAGACACACATATTGCAGAGGTTTCCTGCTTCAAGTAGCTATTATATTAACCTACACTTTAAGCAAAGAGGTTTTTAGGTTTCAGACTTGAAAACCTAGGATGAGCAGAAGCATCAGTCAAAGTTGCATCTTTAACGAAACAGATGAAACAGGCCAGCAAAGGTAGGAAACATTTTTTTTTTGAAGAAATTATATTGACTCTAGTTTACTTGAAAGTCTAATTATTTTGACTGAGATAAGCCAGTAACATTGCTTTTCACTTCTTTACCAATAGTAGCGATTCTAATCAATCTGGTGCCTAACTCCTGGTAAGGCCTGTATGATGCATAATAAGGAACATACAGCCTTGAAATTTGAATCAGTATATTAAAAATATACACTGTAAGTCATTGCTCATTCAGCCAAACTTAGGAACAGTTTATTAGTAAGAGTTAACGTTCTGATAATCTATCATTCACATCATGGCATAGAAAATAAGGGGAAGAATCTTCAGAGAAGTAGTCAGAAGGGTTAATATCACTGATTAGAGGGGAAAGCAGCATTAAAACATCAAATTGATCTACATTTTGTCATTTGTGCTCAGTGCTGCTTATTATTATCTTGTAATTATTCTAAATTTAAATCTCTCCCCATAAGATGAAAGAATGATTAGTATCTCTTTTAAAAGAGAAAAAATACTGGTAAGCCTGTCCTGTTCAGCAAGGGGGAGGTAGCTGCATAGCTTTGTTTGAGTTTGCTTGGCATTTTGAAAACAAAAAAAAAAACCACTAGAATTAGAACAGCCTCATGATCTCAAGTTTTTAAACACACATACAAATAACTTTAATAGCTTCAGGTGATTACTGTAAAGAACATCACCATTTACTCTTTTACTCTATTACTGTTTTCCAGCACTAGCTTTGTATAGATAGATATTTACACTTTGTTTTTTCTTAAAAAAAAAAAAGTGGCATAAAGCTCTAAATAATTGTTCCAATTTAACAGCTTGGAATAGCATAGATTTTTGCTAGGAAGAAACTTTTGAGTTAAAGAAAAACAATCTAGGTTCTTCGGATGCCACATAGTTACACAAATTCTTTGTAAGTTATCTTTTATACTAAATTTATATTCAATCACGTTCGTTGGTGGAAAGAACAAGGAAGAAGCTAATACAATCTTCTGTTAAAAAGTGTTTTCATCTTCTGACAGAAAGGTGTGTTAAGAAACAAAAGCTGGAAATAGTATAAAAGGAAAAAGATGCAACAATTAAGCCTTTAAAACTGTTTCAAGGTAATGTAAGTTGCAGATCATTAACTGAACGCATTGTCTAATGGGCACTAACAATAGACTTCATTTTGAAGTTTCTCTTTTGTCTGCAGAGAAACTTGGAGTTTGATCCAATCTATATAGATGAATCTAGGGATTAATCTGAAGGTTTAAATGGTTTAGCCAAGGGTTGGTCCAGCTTTATAATAGTGACAGCTGATTTGTGTTACTTTCCACTGAGATTTCTTTTTTGGATGACCCCCCCCACATATTGCGTCTTGCAATTAGACTGCTGACAACTCTATTACGCTGACAGCAGAGGTAGAGTTACACAGGGAATTATACAGCATGTTATGCTGTAAATGTTACTCGCAGATGTCTTAAGAGATGGTACTTTGTCCCATGTGTTCATATCTATGCTGCAGCACATCTGAAATTGTGGTTATTCAAGGCAGAGTTGGTGACATGCTAAATCTAATGCAACTCTTACCAACAACTTTCCAATATTATGAGCCTGTCAGGATGATGTCAACGGAGGTTTAAGAAGCGCTTTCTGAAGTTGTTCTGAGTTAATAATTAATGGGTATCTTTCTTTGATAGTTCTTTTATATTTGGATGCAGCTGGTTGGAAATAACCACAAAGGGAACATGATTTTATTTGTCATTAATTTTGACTTTACTTAGCAAATGATCGCGTCCCATCATCAGAGCTTTACTAATCTAGCTGTACTATAATGTGAAGATGAAACCTTTGATTAACAGAAGAGATTAATCAGTTTCTAGGGTGTATCTAGGCACATCTTACCCTCAAATGTCTCCTCCCAAGTAGTTTTCTAGTACATGCTTAGAAATGTGATAACTGTTAAAAGCTGCCAAGTAATCATGGTGAGGTTTTTGATCTAGGCTACATGTTCATCCTGTATAAATGAATGTTTTGCCAACTAAATCAGAGATGTTTTGTCTGTACATATGAGATGCAGATTTGGCACTGCATACTAGAAAATGATGCATTTTATTTTACGCACAGAAGATTTAAAACAGATAAGTTAAAAACCTAGTACTACTATTTCACTATGACAACGCCTGCAGATGTTAAATGCCATCGAGATATATGCAAAGACTAGATCCTGCCTTAAACATTTGCTATTTTCTTTTAATTTTCCACTCCCTGAAATACACGCATACGTATGCTACGAAGGCATTCAACTGATGCACAAGTTCACATATTTCATTACTTCACAAGGAAATCTGCTTGAAGATTCAGCCCTGTGTGAGACTTCCATACAGTTACAAACATATGGAAGTCACTCAAAAACTCTGATCAGATTAATTTAGTATATTAAAATTACTTCGTAGAAGATTAGAGAACAGCAATCAGAACTGGAAAGAGAAGAGAAAAATTTAGTATTCTGGATATTCAAAAATTTGTCACTGAATGTTCATACATACAAATAATAAATTATTCCGTACTATTTCAAAATAGCTGTAAATTAAAAAGGAGTTCCTAACAGTCTGAGTGAGGAAAAAAGCATTTAAGGTATGCATTCGAAGTCAGTTGGGCTGTTTTCATATGAGAAAACAAATAGTTACAATTCTTTATATTACTCACAAATTAAGAATCAAAGCAAAATCTAGTCGTTAAGTAACAGATCTCTTACTCTCCTGGGTGATCTGCCCAGTGCAGATGAAATCCTATTGACACAGAATATTTTACCAGTTAGATAATGAACAAGCAGCAAGTTTATTGTATTGATTTTTAGAGAGCACGCGTTTCTAAGTAGAACAGATTACCTATTCTCTAGTTATTAGGTAATTTCCACCCTGTGAATCAAGTTTCAGGTTCATAAACAAACGCAGACTGCAAGCAGTCCCAGTATGAATAGCGAATTAAGTTAAATCTAACTGTTGCTGTCTATTTAGACACTGCAGAAGATTTCTTCAGATATGGTAAGTATTGTCATCCCAAGTTTTTAATGCAGAATGTGGATTCAGTTGTAGTAGTGGGTATCACCTGTTAACAACTCTGAAAACCTTCAATAGAACGTGACACCCACCACCACAACTGTCAGCACGCATCACAAATATGTTTCAGTGTTTGAACACTGTTTTTAACTATGAAAGATGCCCTCAAGAGTTAAGAGAAGCTTGACCACCACAGTTCTCATTGATCATCCATAATTGAAAATGCCTTCTCTTACTCTCTCCCTCCTTTCCCAAATCCCAGCTTAAAAAAATTGTTTTAAGAAGCTGGCAAGCGTCAGCAGGGAAGCTCAAGGTACAAGGAGGTCTTCAGACTTCAGCATCCTGTTTGGATAGATTAAGTCAGGAAAAGATGCTGTTTCAGTCATTCTGAATATCTGATTACTATTTGAGCTGGATTTGATATTTGTCAGCAATGTGCAAGTAGGAAAAACTCTCTAAGTTGCGCTGAGTTCTAACGGCTTTCATTGAACGTTTTAACAAATCAGCACATACCTCTAGGCTTTTGTACACATGCATGTGTGCTTATCAATAATATATACAAAATATACTGAAATGAATCCACGCAGAAGTCACTATCCTCTGCATTTTCTGCCCCATTTAAAAAAGGACAAAGGTAACACAGAGCTGTAACAATATTTGTTAATTATACTATAAAATTATCTGATTGAAATGGTATATTCTCCTGAGAAACTTTAAATCATGTCCTAGAAAGCACTCTAATATTAAACTATCTACAGATAGAACAAATTTTTGAAAGGCAGCATTACGAAATTGAAGCCTATTCTATTTCAGTGCCCACTGCTGAGCGGCTCAGTAGTAAAGCGTGCATGACTCGTTACTATCTCAGTTGTATTTTGAAGTTTGATATCAAGGGAACGCTTTAGTGTTCAGCTTAGAGTAATGTTCAATTTCAGCTCAATGTTATGTTAGTCAACTAATTATTTTTAAATAAATATTTCAGAGAGAATTATAACTGCATCCATTCCAACCTGCTGCAGAAAACAGCACACATTGATAGTCTGTATTCATTTCATATTTTTCTGATCTAAATAACATTTTGTGCAATTCACAAAAAATTAAACGGGGGATAAGCATTTCAGATAAATGCACAGCCCAAAGTGCATAATTACATATAGGATTTTCTTGTGTTTCTCAAAATATGTATGTTTATATCCCCATCAGCAAAATATTTTAAATCATTTAAATACAAAACCATTTAAAAACAAATAGTGGTTTCCTGGATTTAAAATTTTGATCTTCACTTCCAGGTGAAAAATATTTTGTTTCTAGTAGAAACAAATAACTTGAAAAGTGATTTTCTATTAAAAAAAAGCAAAGTAATATTTCCTGCTGTGTTAGCGCTGTTTCACTGATGTGCTTAAATAGATCTTTAACATCTACCACGTCTTAAAGGTACATATATAACCAGGGCAATGACAAGATATCCATGTCATGGTAAATTGAGAAATAATTATTCTATTCTTTGATTTATTACATCAGTTGCAAAGCCTCTAACTAGAGCTGGGTACTGCAGCCTATGCACATGTGAATACCTTTATTCATGTTATTTGTCTCATAATCTGTTCAAATGGGTTAATTACTCATGGGTGTAAAGATGAACAAAATTTGGACCTCCGCACTTCACTTTACCCTTAAATCTTTATTTGCCTCTGTCTACAAGTCTATACCTGTATGATAAAGGAGCAAATTACACAGTTGCTCCAGTGTAATTGTTTTAGATGTTTTGAGCTTGAAATAAAAGCTATGTTAATAAGCCCACAGTTGAAAGCTTTGCTTTCTATAGCATTAAGATGCTTGTTTTCATTTGATGAAAATTATTAATACTAACACAAAAATTGTTTTGAAACCATTTATATGGAATACGTACCTACCTCTTTGGTTAAAATCAGTGATCCATTAAGGCTTTTCTTGCTTTTTTCCAAGCTGTGAGCATACTGCGTATTTAAGTGTGTGTAAGAGTGAAGGTGGGGGGTAGGTTTAGCTGAATAAAAGATTGCTTGATATCTTGAAGTCCTTTGAAGAGTTTTATAGGCTTATAAAGCCCAGTGTGAATGAATGACATTTTTCCCCCTTTACTTTTACATATGGAAGTTTGTTAACCTGCATTTCAATTAGTGAATAATTATTAATTATACTAATTACAGGTTTAATGAAAACCACATACTTTGCAAAAAAGTTAAGCTTAAGGCTGAAATTGTAGCTGCAGACATCGATGCTATAATAAAGGCTGAGGCAACACTTTTGCTTGTGGGGTTTTATATACTTGTAAATATATCTAATAAAACAATTAAGCACTGGAGAAACTTTTTAGAAGAAGAAATCCGTAGGGAATATATATCCCATAAATCACTTCAGAAAATCCTGATTTTCTGAACCAAGAGTAATAACCGTTTGTTTTAAAACTAGTACTAGATGCACTAGAATCTTAACACAAAGCTGTCCTCATTTTTTTAAAGCTATCCACACAAAAGAAACAAGAACTAATTGCAAGTTATCTGCTAGAACTTCTAATACTTCTTTCTGACAAAAGAGCATTGTACTTTAAGCTGCAATTATACTGTGACACTAGCAACAAATCAGAAAACTTAAATCTAACACTCTCAAGGAGTCCCCATCATTGTATTTCTCTTCACAAACTTTAAATTCCAAGTAGGAAAGAAGGCTGAATTTGAGATCTCTCCATTTCCATGTGACTGTTTTATTTTAGAGTGCTGTTACCATGCTTTCAAACTAACTTGTCAGAATTCTCTGTAACTGCACCGCATACCCCAGAAGAAGGCTCCTTTAGAAAGTTAAGAAATGTTTGAATTAGAAGTTTGTTGTTTTACATCTTCCACACAAAGACCAACAAAACATGCTACTCACTAGAAAGCAATTATATTTTAATCTAGTGTCAGTGTTAACTAAAGAGAGAAAGTTAAGTAACTAAAGACCCAAATTTAAAAAGCTAACTGTGCACACAAAACTTCTCATTCATTCTTTCACAATGCAGTTTGAAATAATCTAATATTCAATATTCAGTGTTGTAGAAATAAAGCTACTGTGATTATTCCAAGAAGTTTCACCTGTTTTTTTTCCCTCTGGTTTCCAAATCAGTTTTCCGTAGTCTGCTGGATTTTGTTAAGCATGTGTTTTAAAGGAGTGAGAATGTTTCCATCACATTATTACACAGAAATTGAGACAAATATTTGCATAATGAAAAATGATTTTATAGACAATATATTAAGTATGATTAAAACTATCTATTTGGGGGGTAGAAAATGGAAAGATGTAGCTAATATTTGTAAATTACCACTGTAAAATTAATGATGTTAAACTTTTTTTTTTACAGTACTATGCAAGGCAGCCAGCAATGGTTTTATTTCAACCAGTTTTATAATATCACTGTTGCATTTTCCACAATTAACTGGTAACTTAATCCATCAAAAGTACATAAAATTAAATCAACTATAAGGAGATGAAATTACTCTTCACACTTCTCTTTCCATGCAGAGAGAATGCAGAGAGAATTCCAAAATTAAAGTAAATTAACTAGATTATTGAAATCCACTTGTGATCTTGATTTTGGACTTAAGAATACTTTAGCAAATACTTAAATGGGCAATTACTGTCTATATAGTAAACAAAAAAATGTGTGCAGTTTTAGATAACTATATTAGTGAATCAAGTTTAAGTAAATAGCTGTTTGGAATCATACTTAACTGTACTCAACAACATTCATTACTGAATACATCATACACCTTATATTATAACATATATTTACAATTTTGTTACTCATCTATTTTTCCAAATAAGAAAATATGAGTATGCATAGAATATTTAGTATCTTGGCACAAAAAATAGCAGATATAAGTTACTTCAGTGAACATTCAGACAAATCTAAATATTTTCAGGAATAATTGGCCCCAATTCTGTAACTGGACCAAAATCTTGCTAAGAGTCTCTCTGAATGCAGCGTGGTTCAGAGCAGTACCCTTAGCAGGCTCACAGTTTCTCTCCTCTTTATTTGAGCTACTATCAAATTAAAGAACTACTGCAGCTTGCAGAGTTTTCAGATAACATTTTTCTTGTTTTAACTTTTTTTTTGGATGAATAATAATGTTAGCTGTTGATATTATTGCCTCAACAACGGAACTGAACTGCATGAGAAGCTGTGTCTGGTCCTGGGGTTTAAGTACTACTTTTTGCTGTATTTTAATGCTCTGTGAGAAGAGATCTCTGAAGCTGCCTTTACAGAGCAGTTTCAGGGCACACTAAGGCTTCTTTTATTTCTCGTCCCCCTGCAGAAAAATTAGTGTCTACTCAGAGCAGGAAGATTTTCCCACATGCACAACAAATAAAAATCTGCACAGAGATCTCTCCACAAGCTTTGGCCCGTGGTGCAACTCCCACTGAAGGCAGCAGCATAGAAATAGCTGCAGTCCAAAACACAAAGCATGATCCCTCTGGACAAGCAGCTGCTGCACACATCACACAGGAGCTGTAGCATGTAATAGCTCCTGGGTCACCAAGGATGTCCACAGTAAAAGCAGTCAGCTGAAAAACAGCCAGTAGCAACTTCTGCCATGGATCTGTCAAAGATGCGTTTGCAGAGGGTCTTTGCTGGGTCCCAGCAAACACCGTGGCTTCTGCGCTAGGGTCTACAAAACCTTAAGCAAGCTTCAGGCAGTGCAGAAGACCCTCAACACCATTCCCAGCAGCACAGTAGAACAAAGCAGTCATGTTTTATTTCTAAATATAAGTTTACATGCAGGAGGGAATGCGGTGTACCAGCTGCCCAGGAAACATAGCACGTCTCTAACTTCCACTTTGGATCATTTAACAACTTGTAAGCCCTTTGCATTAAGCTCTAGTTTTGCAACCATTCCTATGACATTCAGGCTTCATTGCTAGCATGAAAAGCACTTCCAAATCCTTTAGCTCTAAAATTATCCACAGCAACTTAGACACAGACAAAAGGGCTGGAACAGCTCTTGAGTTCCACCTCTCTAGAAGGACCTCCATTTCCATCTTTCCAAGGAGCACTGCAGAAGGAAGCAGAGACACTGCTCACAGCTTGCTGAGAAAGCAAAGCAGCCATGGCTCCGCAGGCTGTCCTCAGGTTTGGTAGGTTGATTTTCCTAATTTTTCTTGTATTAATAAAACAAGTTATACTGCACAAGAGGAACTAAGCATTGTAAAATAGCTTTAGTAACCAAAATACGAAAGGTTTTGTATCAGAAAGAAAGAAGAAACATACAGCATTATGTTACACCAAGGCTTACTCAAGCCCTGCTCTTCTCTGTTTTCAGGTATTCCTCTGAAATCAATGGGAGTTTGCTCAGATAAGGAGCAAGGATCACTCACTGATAACTCTGAAGTTAAAATACCCATTGCTTTAGTATAGACCATTTCTAGGACTGGGTCTGATTGTTCTTCTCCAGCAAAGAAAAAAGCTAGGCTCTTACATTTCAAAATTAGAGGTGGGCTGGTAGGACTACCAAATCTCCTCCAGCATCAGGGCACACTGAAAAATGGCAACTCTTTGCTAATACCCTTCAGAAGCCTTATTTTCATCTACATGAGTTCATTAGGATTACACAGGTGACCAACGTTACATGGTCAACATCTCCATGATTGCAGAAAATGCTGCATGAACAAAAATCAAAATAAAATGGTTTGTCAAACACCATACATAAAATGCTGCTGAATGATTCACAGGCAACTGTTTAGTCTCCATATACCTGCACACTATTAATCTTTAATTACAAGATCATGTGGAAGATTTCAGCCTCAATGTCTGTAGTTCTGCAGTATTTTTCCCTGCATTCTCCTCCACTAACACTGCACCAACATCATGTTGGTGTTGATCTTGTTATACTCAAGTTCTCAATGGAACCAGTGGTTTATTTCTAGGTCTAGGAGTGAAAGCAGGCTGCAAATGACCTATTTTTACATTTCCAAAGCACAGTCATCTCAGTGAATTGCAGATCAAGTCCAATCCACTCTTTTTGTTGTAGGATTACTGCAGCCCTTCTTTCTTGCCTCCCTTCCCCAGAAGGCGGCAAAGGCTACTCTATGAACATGCCTGATTGCAGTTCCTCCTACAACCACCATAAATCCTTAACATCCAACAACAAGACACTCAACATATTCTACCAGAAATATTGCCCAAGAGCAGATAGAAAATGGAGGGTCAAGTGTATAGTGGTCACACTCCCACATCAGGCTCAGCTGAGCATGGCCCTGGCACGAGGCAGCTGCTCCCCCCAGCAGCACTGGGGCCAAACCCTTTCCTAGTGACCATGGCTACAATGCTTCCAAAACCTTTGCATCTTTTCCCTCCTTAGGACTGCTCTCTGTGGGTTGAAGTTTGTTGTCCTTTTCCAAAGGCAAGGCTCGAAATCCACTAACCAACACATTTTACAAAAAAAAAACACACCAAAAACTTCAAGCTGATTATATATTGAACTCCATACACCAGTTCTGTTGAATACATATGGGACCAGGCAAAGTACACGTGTCCAACTGATTTATCCCTGATCCTAATGTATAAAGCTGTATGCATATTTACTTCTAGGAGCAAGCCCAGGTACTTCAACAAGACTCTGCTGGAGGGGGGGG